>NC_081345.1:41332209-41574709 GCF_029784015.1 Lycium ferocissimum | reverse complement strand
GTACTTACCATTTTGTTGAGTAAACGATCGATTAGATATATTATGTCACATATTAATTATCCCCTTTTCCATAGTGTATATTAGAAGCTTTGTAACTATCTATTGTCACACATGAGAAATGGTATCACAATGTTCTTTGCTCGTTGATATTAAATTCTAAATCTGTCTTTAAACTTAACTTGAATCATAAGAAATCAATGCAAATTGAATTGGGAGGAAAAAACTTCTGCGGAAATTTGAGAGATCGATTTATGGCTCATTAAATTTTATAAATGTTCTTTTAACTGTATGACTCTTTTATAATATAAATTGCAAGATCATTTTTTTTATTCCAATTGTAATTGATTATTGGAGATCATATTTTGAAAATTTGTAACCCTATTTTATTTGAAAGAAGGTTGCGGTTTGTAACATGCTATAGTACTGGTCCTGAATTGACCGCTTCAATTTCATTCAAATTCTCTACTGTTTGACCAGATTCAAATTGATTATTGTCAATTCTCACGTAGAGTGAAAGCATGAGAAGATCCGTTAAGTTATTATTATTCAAAAAAAGTTTCAAAGTAAGTCATCTTTCCGTGGGCCTCACAGTTTAAAAGTGAACTAACATAGTACCTCTTCATTCAAAAATTACGAGAATCCAATCCACATCATAGAGTTTGAATATGCTCTCTTCACGTAATAACACAAGGATTTGGTTGGACTTTAGTAACACGTTTCACCTCTAATCTTTACCAGTTATCTCATTTCTGATAATTTATATTTCTTAAAAGATCAATCGCCATTATTTAGCTAGTTTGTCAATATAAAGAAGCATGAAGGCCACGAGGGGCCCTTTATTTTTTAGGCCACGCCTCAGATTTTCGATAATTAGAAAATTGGTGCCTATAAACAACAAGATTCTTGTTGTTTCGTACGCAAAATGAATTATCTCGAGATTATAATCCTGAGGCTAATTTATCCTATTTGGGGGGTGGGATAAAATAATTCCAAGATTAATAGGATAAGGTGGATATCCCGCCATTAAGTTTGGACTTCATTTTATACTTTGTTTGGTAGAAGGTATAAATTAATCCCAGGATAAATTTATACCTTTTACCAAATATGGTACAAAATGAATCCCAAAATTAGTAATGCGATATCCCACCTTATACCGTGCACCAAATGATGTCGTTTGGTGCGATATAGGTGGGATATCACACTTATAAATTTTGCTTTGTTTGGTAGAAAGTATAAAATTATCCCAGGAAAAATTTATACCTTCTACCACACAAATTATAAAATGAAGGCCGGCCATAGTTAAAGATGAGATATCCCACCTTATCCCATTAACCTTCAGTCGTTTGGTAGGTAGCCAAAATTATTCCGGGATTATAATCCCGAAACTAATTTATCCCATATCTTGGGATTATTTTATACCATCTAAAAAGATGGTATAAAATAAAGTGGGATAAGAAGGGAATCTTTTAAGTTGGGATGTATTTTATGCCTTGTTTTTATAAATTTATCCCAGGATAAATTTATATAACTAAAATTATAAAATGTGGGATATCCCGAACATGCCATGCACTAATTATTTTATCCCACATTTTAGATGAGATAAATTAGTCCCAGGATTATAATCCTTGAGATTATAAT
Organism: Lycium ferocissimum; assembly: GCF_029784015.1. Taxonomy (NCBI): domain Eukaryota; kingdom Viridiplantae; phylum Streptophyta; class Magnoliopsida; order Solanales; family Solanaceae; genus Lycium; species Lycium ferocissimum. The sequence continues at coordinate 41,573,071 of NC_081345.1, read as the reverse complement.
ACCGGGATAATTTTAACCTTCAAAAACAACCACGGCTTTGGTTGGGAATTAGTTATCCGGGATTAATTATTCCGCGATCGATTATTTGGGGATTGTCATCCCATCTCTAAGTATGGGAGTAAAATAATTTTATAATCCGGATAATTAATTTGGGGATTAGTTATAAATTTATCCCCAGGTTATAATAAATTTATCCCGTCTCTTGGGATTACCAATCTTTTTAGATGGTATAAAAAATTAGTGGGATAAGAAGGGATATCCCATCTTTTAAGTTGGGATGCATTTTATACCTTGTTTGGTACAAGGTATAAATTTATCTGGGATAAATTTAGATGACCAAACATTGTATAAAACATTTCTTCCAGGATATCCGAACTATGCCATGCACTAATTATTTTATCCCACATTTTAGATGGGATAAATTAGTCCTAGGATTATAATCCTTGAGATTATAATACCGGGATAATTTTGTCCGCGTACCAAACAACCACGGCTTTGGTTGGGGAATTAGTTATCCCGGGATTAATTATTCCGTGATTAGTTATTTGGGGATTGTCATCCCACTCTCAATATGGGAGTAAAATAACACTACAATCCCGGGATAATTAATCTGGAGATTAGTTATCCCCGGATTTTATCCCAACCACACGTGGGATAAATTCATCCCAAATTTAATCCCGGAATTAATATCCCTTATCCCCGTATCAAACGAGCTCTAAGCCTAAAACCTCAAGCAATCAATAATGCACTAAAACACATGTTAAATGACGTGGACCTTTTAGTCAATCAATTTTTGTCATTTTTTTTGCCCGGATTGCCCTTCTTTTGGGGTGGTCTTTAATTTTTGTCCCTCAAATTGCTGGTATTTAATTTTTGTCCTTCGCTTAAAAAGTTGGCCGAAAATATCCTAAGGTTCTGGGTTCGAACCCCGCTTAGTAAAAAAAAAAAAATAAAAAAAATCGCAAGATATGGTTTTGCAAAAAGTCTGCCTTAAGGCAACTAAAAGTCTACTATCTCGGGTCTCCGACACTTTTAGTTATGCCTTAAAACAAAAGTTACGCATAAGCCTTGCGGACTTTTTGCAAAAAGCCTTGTCTTGCGATTTTTATTTTTATTTTTATGACTAAGCGGGGGTTCGGGTTCGAACCCAAAACTTCGTATTTTAAAATAAAAAAATTAAAGCATCAAAGAATTTCGAGAGGCAAAAATTACAGACCACCCCCAACAAAGGGAAATCGGGCAAATTGCCCGTTGAGCTTCATTTCTAGTTAGCAACTTTAATTTTAGTAGCAACCTCTAATTAATGACATTGACATGTAAATTATTTTTGAGGTCATCAAGGGTTATGGACGTATAGGATCCCTATAGAGGTCTTGGTTTTGAGCCTTGAGAAAGAAAAAAAATCTTGGGAGGGAACAGTTCCCTCTTTGATGGTCATTAGGAGGCGCAAGTTCGAATTAGTTAACATACATATTTCTCAGGGATTGACCTCTATAATTAAGTAAGCCAAAACATCCCAAAAATTTAGAAAGAGTTAGATCTCGATCATTTTTTGCTACCATCGAATTTATTGAAAATCCCATAGTTCATTACAAGGAGATGTAACCCTGAAGAAAATGTCAAGTAGGTAAGTAGGTCCGCGCTTTGTTAATGGTTCATTACCACGCTTGATTTTCGCAGCAAGTAAGGCATATTTAACAATCAAAGTGAAGCAAGGTGAAAAGGAAATCGTTTGGTCACAAGAAATTTATATTTCGTATAAAATTCTGCATAATTTGTATGACACTCTGCATAAGTCATGTGAAGTTTAATATAGAAAAGCAAACACTACCCTATTAATTCTTAAACGGAGATCTATTTTTATTTTTTTATATATGTTATAACGTGGATATGAATACGTATACTAGCATTACGTGGATAAGAGTATAAAGACAAAAAATTACTCTTAATTAAATTAGGCCATTCCTACATAATAATCCATGGGTTATTTTACTTAACAACCTCTTCATTATTATTAATCATATAAATAATTCCTGCATTATAATCCCGCATGACTAAACCACAAAACATGCACATTGTATTCTTGAAAGAGTTAACTTCCGCTACACGGATTCTTTATTTGTGTTTGCGTTAAATGAGTGATATACGTATATCTTGAATTTTTTCAACATATAAAGGACAACACTAACTCGGATTCATGTTTGAGTTGACAATCTAACTTTGGAGTAAAACGCTTCCTGAATTAAAAGAACAATTACCACTTCATTAAAACATCTCGCTGTCACACCTCTACTATATCATTACTTAATAAACAATGTTAGTATTATGTTAAATAAATACTCTTATAAGGATAGCGGTTAACAAAAAAGGGATAGTAGCGTCATAATTTGAATTTGTTCTCTGAACAGCTTTGAACACTGACAGCTCCTCTGTGTCCCCAGTCTACACTGTACTATTAGGACGCTCTCCTTCCCACTCACATTCTCAAATCACATGCCTCTTTTGCTTAGCGAGAGAAACTAACACACAATTCTTCATTTCGTTATAAAATTGGAGGTTTTGTGATTAAGAGAAGATCAAACAATGGCGGGATATGTAGGTGTATTTGTATCTGATCCATGGCTTCAAAGTCAGTTCACTCAAGTCGAACTTCGCCGTTTAAAATCTCACGTAAGTTGATTAATTTTCAATCTCTGTTATTAATTAAGTAATACTAACTCTGCTTATGTTAGCTTCGTTAAGCGGAATGATTATTTAGCGATTTCAACAAACTTTGGATCGATGCGTAGTTTATTGATTTATAACTCTTGCTTATGTGAGTTTTGCTAAGCGGAGTGATTTTTTGAGGATTTATATAGCGATTTCAGAAAATTTTGGATCGATGCTAGTTTACCGATTATATGTGTTGATCGCTAAGAGGATTTTTGTTACTTGAAGTTTAATGTGATGAAGAGAGAAAACGAGAGCTTCGTTAAGCGGAATGAACATTTTGAGGATTTTTATAGCGGTTTCAGTAAATTTTCGATCGATGTGTAGTTTGTGATTTTATGTGTTGATTGCTAAGCGGATTTTTGTTACTTGCAGTTTAATGCGATGAAGAGAGAAAATGGAGGTCTGAAACTAACAGACTTACCTTCCAAAATGGCAAGAATTAAACACGTCGGAGAGAATCTTACCGAGCAAGAAAGAGAGTCGTTTCTGAGAGATTCGTACAAAAACTTGGAGGAAGACGTTGATTTCGAGCTATTTCTTCAGGTAACACGCGATCACATTTAGTAAAATGTTGTTAAACACATTAGATTCATGTCTATAATCTGCAGTTTCAAATTTGAAGAAGATATAAGATCATTTTTCCCATTTAGAAGCTATAGAAACGGTCTGGAATCGATAAGGAGGGAATTCAAATGCGAAGTTGATTTGAATTTTTTTTGTTATTCGGAATTATGTTGGATATAGAACCTTCTATTATACCTCCAGACAAAGTTTCCTTCACTTCCGAATATCAAACAAAGGACAATGGCAAAATAAAAAGGAATTGAGAATCCATTTGATAATTGATTCGGTCTTTGATCTTTGGCTAGATATTTTCCATGTAAGTTATTTTGTTGAGGTTTCTTTTTTTACTTTTCTCAGCTTTGAATATAAACGAATCCATTCAGATGACACTTCTTGTAAATTTAGAGGTACGAGATTTTGTTTTAACAACTAGGAAGAGGAAGATGAAAACAGAAGTAAATTACTAGCTTAAAAAGGACATTTAATGCCCCAGAAGTATATTCTTTCATACCTTGCAATTTTGACTCCAAATGCATTCATAGTATCTATGTTTAGCATAAGACATAAAAGTACTTTTTAATTGCCTTCCTAGTAGCCTACAAGCATTTGGTTTCAGTACTACTCTATCTATAAATTTGTTAAACCATACTCACCATTTGTTGGTTGATTTATTAAAGAATACAAGAATTGTTGAACCCTTGACAGGTTTATTTGAAAATCCAAGCACATGCTGCTGCAAGGATGGGAAATACTGCAAAGAGTTCATCAGCTTTTGTCAAGTCAGCAACTTCTACATTGCTCCATACAATTAGTGAATCTGAGAAGGCATCATATGTTGCACATATTAACAGCTACCTCGCGGATGATGAGTTTTTGAAGAAATACCTTCCTATTGATCCTTTAACCAATGATCTCTTTGAGGTTTCCAAGGATGGAGTTCTTATTTGGTGAGCATCAAATCTTTCACTATGTACATTAATAAATATGCCTCAAGTATGTAAAACTTCTTTGACTAGATTGTTAATAATATTGTTCTTCTGCTGCAGCAAGCTCATCAATGTGGCTGTACCTGGAACAATTGATGAACGGGCAATAAACATGAAGAGAATGCTGAATCCATGGGAAAGGAATGAAAATCATACCTTGTGCCTCAACTCTGCTAAGGCAATTGGATGTACTCTAGTTAATATAGGCACTCAAGACTTCATTGAAGGAAGGGTATGTATCCCTTTCACATTAGCAATATGTTAGGACACTATTCAGCCACATCTTAGTTTGACTCTGTTCCCTGTTGAGTTACCAAAGGGATCCCATCAATAGTCAGTTTGTGAACTTTGTTTCTGGCATGTCTCTCTCATAAAATCGTGTCTAAATAGCTCCATCAATGGCATTCTTCCCTTGGCTTTGAGCAGTGTTTATGTAATATCAGCTGAACTGCCTTTCTCTTTTCATTTGAACGCGAATTCAACCCGGAAACTTATGGGATGATGTAAAAAATATTCATGCATGTTCAGTGATATGATTCAATCATGTGTATTTATCCCTGCTGCTTCACATTTTCTTGTTCTCTTGTCCTGTGGCTGGATTATGTTGACTTAAGTCATCCATCCTATGCATCTTCGGTGCAATATCATTGTCTAATTATTATCCAAAGTTGTGGTCCATGATTTTGATATTCCTCAAGATATATTCATATACTTACTTTATCAGCGTAATTTTTTGTGTCTGAGTTTTTTTTTTTTTTTTTTTTTGGGATGAAGTATGTGGTATTAATCATTAAGGAGCATACTTGTCTAATACTCTTATCTTTTTTATCGGTTTCCAGAGGCATCTTGTTCTTGGAGTGATATCTCAAATCATTAAGGTAATCTAAATGCGTCCTTACTGAATCATTTAGTGGATTTTAAAACTTTGAAATAATGAGGTTACTTTAGCACTAATAGATTGCCTTACAAGATGAAGGAATCAGCATTAAGATATTAAAAATCACGAGCATATACTTTAGCTCGTAGGACATAAAATCATTACCAGAATTTCTTAAGGACAATGATTTTCTTTCATGTTGTTTCAGATTCAACTATTGGCAGATCTCAACTTAAAGAAAACACCTCAGCTGTTGGAGTTAGTTGATGATAACAAGGTAAAGACACACTCATTAATGCTTCATTAATTCACAGCTTATGGCAAACTTGTGTTATAAACTTGATTATCTCAATTCTGTGATGTCAGGATGTAGAGGAGCTGATGAGTCTACCTCCAGAAAAAATCTTGCTCAGATGGATGAATTTTCAATTGAAGAAAGCTAAATACGAGAAAATTGTGACGAACTTCTCATCGGACATAAAGGTAGATAAAAAATGAGTTGGACTTTGCAATAGTCAGGTGTGACTATGCAAATTTTTAATATCTGCAACATTTTCCTTGGTCTTTTAAAGATAATCTTTTCCCCTCAAAGAGAGAGGGAGACTTTTTTTTCCCACTGCCAGAGATACTAAATAAGTTTTCCATTTGAAACAATAAAAAAGGATTAGATAGTTCACATAATTTGAAGACATATAGACGTTGAGAGTTCTTAAATAAACTATTCAGTTTTATATACTGAGTGGTAGAAGATTCTCTTGTACTTCTACCTCAGAAATAAAAGAAAAGAGCTTTCATCTTCATCCCTTTCATGTAATTTCTTATCCATTTTGAGTGTTTAGTGCTGATTCTTAAGCCATCCATTTACTTTTGCAGGATGCAGAAGCTTATGCTCACCTCTTAAATGTTCTTGCCCCGGAGTACATTAATCCTACCACACTCACTGTGAAAGAACATCTAGAAAGAGCAAAGTTGGTTTTGGAACATGCGGATAGGATGGGTTGCAAAAGATACTTAACAGCTAAAGATATTGTGGAAGGCTCTCCAAATCTTAACCTTGCATTTGTGGCACATATCTTTCAGCACAGGTAAGAAGCTAGTATTTCTTTGAGTTCTATGTACGAACTTGCTGACTATTTCTGTGTAAGTTTTCTTGTATATGACACACATTTACGAGAAGAAGTTGCTAGTCAACCTTTTGTGTTCTTGAAGAATTTCAGTTGTTGTAGGACAAGATTTTGTACTTTAATTGCTTTTTATTAGCAATATAGACAGAATATGTGCAACTGATGGACCATGTTAATTTGCATTTTATCTCTTGTTCTTTTAAAACAGCATGCCTTGGTGCTTTACCATGTTTCTTTCTTAGCATACTGAATGCCAGCAGAGTGACTTGAAAAAGCAGTTTTGTTCCTTTTGCACACTTTAGTAATAGACTGACCAGTTCTATGATTAACCGTTTCAGCTAGTCAAGTTTGAGAGGTTATAACTTCATAGCAAGTATGGTGAAATTAGTAGTACACATTTCATAGGGACTGATTACTTGTTTATGGTTATTTGACCATAAACCTCTTATCCATAGGAATGGGCTATCAAATCAAACAAAGCAAATATCCTTTCTGGAGATTTCACCAGACGAAGCTCAAATGTCCAGGGAAGAGAGAGCTTTCCGCTTTTGGATCAATAGTCTTGGAAATTCATCTTACATAGACAATGTTTTTGAAGATCTCAGAAATGGGTGAGTGCTACCTCGGTACCTAGTACTGCAAACTTTCCCCATGGCTGCAGGCTTATTTCATGTTACTACAAAATTTTCTAATTAAGTGAAACAATAAAGAATATGAACTCTGCTGTGATCTAATTTTGCTCATGCAATGACATTTATGTATCTATCTGGTCTCATGAAAGTGTTAAGTATTGCGTGCGTGGGTGTATTTATTTCAATCTAATGAATGTTCGTGTCTTTCCAGATGGTTGCTTTTAGAGACACTTGACAAGGTGTCTCCCGGAATTGTTAATTGGAAAATTGCTACTAAACCTCCAATTAAGATGCCATTCAGAAAAGTAGAAAACTGCAACCAAGTTGTGAAGATCGGGAAGCAACTCAAGTTTTCTCTTGTCAACATTGCTGGAAATGACATTGTACAGGGAAATAAGAAATTAACATTGGGTAAGTTTTGACGTCCTTTTTTCTTGTTTTCTCCTTAAATTGGTTTAACTCAAACTGTTATGGACCAACATTCTTTGTTCTCTATTGCAGCTTACTTGTGGCAGTTAATGCGATGTAACATGCTTCAGCTCTTGAAAAATTTGAGATTTTATTCCAATGGGAAGGAAATCACTGATGCAGATATTTTAGAGTGGTCCAACAGCAAAGTAAGAAATTCAGGAAGCAAAAGTCGCATGGCTAGTTTTAAGGTATAGTTTGCAAAGATCAGTCGTTTCCAGATTCAGAACAATAGAGTTGAGTAGGCCTTCAATTGATTATTTTGATAAAGCATGGGTTTACTAGCAGGCACATAATTTTTTTTTTTTTTTTAATTGTGGTGGAAAATTACCTGATATGGCTTGCAAAGAAAGTTGTAGCTTCTGTACAGTCCCTGAATTCAATTGGACACCTGATATAGTTGTTCGATGAGGCATTGCTAGTTGAATAATACCCCACAAGTTGGCGAGCATACACCTCTTGTAACTCTCATTATCGTGAGACGGAGAACTGAGTCTGTTAAATTTACAGGATAAGAGTTTGTCAGATGGCATCTTTTTCCTTGAGCTGCTTAGTGCTGTACACCCTCGAGCTGTTAACTGGAGTCTTGTTACAAAAGGAGAAACTGGTAATCTTATTTCAGACTTAAAATAGGTTCCTTCTTTCAGTTGTTCTGATTTAATTCAGTTAGTTGTTAGTATCAACACGAGACATTGTCCTTTCTTGTTATTATTTTTTCCAATAGCTAATCTATCAATAGACGATTGGATTGGATTTGTGTGGATGCCCTACTGAAGCTTTTGAGCTTGCGCCAAAGATAGCGCTATCTTGAACTTGAAATCAGAAAGTAGCACTAATAATTCTAGTTCAGTTCATATTGACCTTGTATCATCATCCATAGTACCTTTTTGAGTTACTTTGTGTTTCTCTATTCAGTCGCGATTGTCAGTACATTAGACTTTTTAGTTATGCGAAATGTTTGGTTGATGCAGAGGAGCAGAAGAAGATGAACGCAACCTACATTATTAGTATTGCAAGGAAACTTGGATGTTCAATATTTTTGTTACCCGAAGATCTGATTGAGGTAATCCTTCATTTGCTTAACTATGTTCTTGTCACTTGCTTTCTCTAATCCCCACTCAACATGCAATGATGATTGATGCATTCAGTCTTTAGTTTTTGGAAATAATGTGAATTTGCTGCCTCTAATAGTAAATAGAACAAGTCAAATTTCTGCATTTGTTGTGTCCTCAGCTGACTACTGTTATATTGCAAAATCTTAATATAATGGTGTGTGTTTAATCAGGTAAATCAAAAGATGATGCTTACACTCACAGCAAGTATAATGTATTGGCACTTGAAACAACCAATGGAGGATCAAACTTGTGCATCTTCAGATAGTGATATTAGCTCATTGGACACAATCTCAACTTCAACGTTGGATGATACTGCTTCTGAGTGTTCAATGGATGACAACAGCAACAGATAACTGCGAAACCTTTTCGTGTGCTGATTTTATTTTTTAAAGTTCTTTGTGCTCATTGTTTGAAATTTTGAAAAATTTAGGGTGTATGGCTTTGTAAGTAGTCAATCAGTGTTGGTTGCAGTTTTCCTAAAAGAGAAAATTGTGAATATAGTTAAAGAGCTATTTTGTATTGTATAAGATATCTTGTTTAGTGTATTGTATATTTGGTTTTATATGTCTACTAGTGAATTTGTATGTAAAAGACTTAAAATATTCTTTTTGTAATAGCCAATGAAGATATTTTAGTCATCAAACCCAAATAGGTTGGATTTCTAGCTTTACTCCATTATTATTTACCCTTAATTTTATATTTATCTCCAACTTTTCGTCACTTAATAGTTTTAGTCTTCTAGAGATATTTGTAACAGTCTATACGTTTATGAAGCTATTTTTGTTTTATTTTTTTTCGTTAAAAAACTGTGTAAATAACGAGTTTTTGTTTTGACGAAACTATGAAACATACCTCTTGTTGTAAACATTCTTTCAGCTCGCTGACTCGTTTGCATAAGCCTTCTTTTAAATTCTTTTTCTTTTTTGCATTGTTTATCTCATTCCTCATATCCTCATAAATATATTATCAGTAATCAAGAATGAATCAAATTATTTAACTCCTGCATTGCCTGTCAAGTTTTCGTCCTCAAAACACATAAAACTCGTAGATATAAAAACTTTTTGTAATTTGTTAGTAGTTCATAGTTAGTGGGCAATGCTAATTAATTAGCCCTCGCTAACTTCTGGGAACAACTCTAATCTTTCTTAGGCTGAAAAAGATGCACTATATATGGCGAGACCAAAAATAAATACGAGATTTGTAATAGCAAATGGACCAACATAGGCTATAATTTAAACAGAAGAAAACAATTCTATAAATATTTTTTGTGTATTACTTTTAAACTATTTTAAAAATAAAATCATCTTTTAAAAAAGACATAAATTTGAAACAAATATATAAAGATCTACAAAACCAATTTATCCAATTTGTAAAAATAATATAAGAAATTTTTGTAGACTTATTTTCTTATTTAAATTGTAAGTGGTCACGATAGCTTTGAAAATGAAAGATTTTTTTTTTTTTACTCCATAATTAATAAATTAGATGACTCATCCATGCCAATCACTGGTTTTATAATACGTATATGATACGTGCCCTCTAATTAGAGGTCTACATCATTTAATTAAATCAGCCCAATTTTAAATCCCAAATTAATAAAAAATCCGACTCATAATCCCTACCCATGCCACGTGTCATATATGGTATTGTAAAATCGGCGTTAACAAAAAATAATATGGATGAGTCATTTTGATAACGGGCAATGGCATAAATGAGCTAAACTATTGATGAGTAGCATAAATGAGTCATTTCCGATAGTTCGATGATATAAATGCGTCAAACTATTGATGAGTGACATAAATGAATCATTTCGATAGTCCGATAATATAGATAAACCAAACTATTAATGAGTGTCATAAATGAGCCATTTTCGATAGTTCCATGCATATTTGACCCTTTTCCGTTTAAAAAAGGAGAAAGGGTCAAAAATACCCCTCTACTTTGGATAAATGGCTAAAAATATCCTCCGAACTTATTTTGTCAAAAATACCCCTCTCGTCATAAAGTTTTCAAATATATCCTTGTCTTCGAAATTATCCCCCCCAATAACCCGAAATCATTATTTAAATTCGTTCCATCGTTAAAGCTCGACCCAACTAAATAATAACCCATAAGATCCCTTTATTCCGCCAATTCCTCAAACTTCAAACCTACGTATCGGGAATAAGGGATTTTAGGTTATTATTTAGTTGGCGGGAAATGATGAATGGTTTCAAAATGATTTCTGGTTATTTTGGGAGATAATTTCCGTCAAGACATGAGAAGATATTTGAAAACTTTAAGGATGGGATAACCCAAAAAATAAATTTAAGATATTTTTAAATTTTCCACAGCAGGGTATTTTTGACCTTTTCCGTTTAAAAAATAAAGACATAACTAAATCCAAAGAAGGAAATTTTTAGAGGTTTAGACTTTAGATCAAGATTTAGGATTTTTTCTCTTCCCCGCCAACATCCCTTCTTCGACGTCTCTTTTCATTGTTTGTTCTTCTTCTTTCCCCTTTCCAAATACACCTTCATATTGGAAATCGAACTTGTAAGTATAATCTATTCTTTAATTTGTGATTTTTAACTTGACCCTTTATGCTTGTTTCTGGGAAAAATTCCTGCAGCCCTTGATAAAATTTGTGAATTTGTATGTTTTACGCATGGTTGTAGATGAGTAAGGCATATTCTCGTTTATGTATCAATATATGAGTTTGTGCACATGCTTCATGAGGGTTCTGGATAACTATTACTTTGTCGAATTTAAGTTTTATGCAGTTATGGTGTAAAAATTATTTACAGAATTAGGTCACTTATTAGGTAATTTACCCCTTCTTTACTTCAGCTTGATTAGGGTAGTAAATTTTCCTTTTAAAAAATAAAATAAAATTATCGTCTGTTTGATGAGGATTTTCTGCGAAGATTTCTTTCCTTTTGAAAAAAGAAGCAGTTGTTTAAGCTAATGACTAAGAAAGACAAATTTGAAGTTTATTAGATTTATTTATGTTTATTGCAAAGGAATTCTTTAGCTCAGTAAGTGGTTTTGTGGGTTGATCTTTGTAGACATCATTACTGCCAGGTGAATCTTACCAAGGTCGGACTTGAAAATGGTTTCTGAATTGATAAATGCGAACCCCGTTGTGTATGAGAAGAAGGAGCGTCGAGCTAGGATTGCTCCAAGTGTGGATGAATATGCAGCTGAAACTATCGACCAGCTAGAAATTTTTGATATCCTTCGCTAATGGTTTTTGTGGATGCTAATGATGATTGAAATGTGATATTGTTCTTAATCTGTAAATTAATCTTTCTATGATAATGGAATATCTATGAAGCTAAAACTCATGCAATTCCGCATCTGTTAAGAGTTTTATGCTCAATCATTTAGATTTATAATAGAGCAGTACCAGCATGCTAAGTCTCTGAGTAGCCCTAGATAGAGGTCTTTGAATTTGCAAAGTAGAGTTAATTTTGTTGTAGTTGTTTCTGATATTTATTGTTGTGTCCTGTAGTTCAATGTGAAAGATGAAGTGGAAAAAAAAAAAAAGAAGCCTTTTGCTCCTTTTCTTTATAATAATTCTTTTTTGTATTTATTTCTGTGTGATGTTGTTCAATGTGAAAGATGAAGGAAAAAACCTTTTGCACCTTGGTGCACGAAATATGTTTGCTAGCTTTCTCGTGTGGTATAATAAGATCATTTCGTATATGACTTAACTTTTACAAGACATCCCTTCTCTCTCCCCATCTCCACAGATCCAATGTAGCATATAGTACTGTCTGTCTATAATCAACCAGGTTTTGAGATTCACCTGTCTCCCAATCCTAGAGATTCCTCCTAATTTCAAATTCCAATGAATTTCCCCTTCATGTCTCATTCAAATTTGTTGGATTGTCAGCTCTCATTGGCACGACTCTGTAAATGTTCGAAAGGAAAGCCTCACCCCATCACCTGTGCCCCAAATACTATTCTTGCTTTAGAGAAATAGGGAGCATAGAAGTACATGTCAGTCCACTATGCTTCATTTTCTGTAGAAACATGACAGTAGCTATCTTTTGTTTGATTTTCTGGAAGCCTTTCATGAAAGAAGTTGATATATGATTTTCTTGTCTTTAGTTGCTTTTTCGGGGTGGGGGTGAGGGCATTCATTATTTGCACCTTCAATATTTGTTTTACATCTTTTGAGATTTTGGCCATGACAAATCGAAGTGCGCATTGTTTTTCTATTCTTAGCAAATGGTAGGATATATTAGGATCACATGTCATGAAACTTTGTAGGGTTTTGTATACTTCCTATTCGATTAAAGCATGGCTCAGTGTAACCAATTGCTTACACATGATTGCAATTTTCACTTTACTGCTCGATGAACATTTACAATGTTTCATCCTTTTCCTTTTGCTTCACAAATGTCATTGCATTCATCGAGTAACATGAGTACAATACATTTGACTGTGTGTTTTGATAAGATTCATTATTTAAAAAAAAAAAAAAATCTGCCTGTTTTGGGTCATTATTGTGTCATTTCGAAAGGAACTAAGCAAGTATGAAGTTTGATTTGTTGCGGGCACCTTCATAGCTATGAAAAGTTAATCATTCCTTAACATTCGTACACTATCTTAGAGATATAAAAGATCCAGAGCATCCCTATTCTCTAGAAGAGCTGAAAGTTATAACAGAAGATGCCGTTGAGGTAGATGACAAGCGAAGTTATGTAAGGTGAGAACTAAATCCGTTTCATATATTTCTGTTTTGATTCCTTTTAATTGTCATTTTCGTGCTGTCTAAGAAGAGGAAGTTCTTGGATTCAGGGTCACATTCACGCCTACTGTGGAACATTGTAGCATGGCGACTGTTATTGGATTATGCTTGCGTGTGAAACTTATGCGATGTTTACCTTCACATTATAAGGTATGCTGTATCACCCTTCTATTTCAATTCAATGAACGTATGTGTGTTGCACATCTTTCCCTGTAAGAAACATATAACAGTTGATAGAATTTTGTGCTATAATTGATATGCTATTATGATATTATGGAAGTCAACAATTCCCATAATCACAGAGTACTGGAGAAGACGTTCATACCTGTTAAGCTGGATCAAGCTTTGATGTCACATGCTGCTATGTGTGTGTTTTTCTTAGAACTGTCAACAACTTCAACCTTAAAAGTTTTTCTTTGGACTTTGATTTTTGATTTTTTTTGTGATTTTAACTACTTTTGGGGTGTTCCTGCATGATATGGATAACCTATATCAGACCTGTAACCAGTCTCTCTGTTATTTCAACTTTCTAATTGCATTTTTAAACTACAACATGCAATGCTTCTATCGGGATTCATATTTTGGTAGAATATTACACAAAATTTTATAATCGAATTTAATAGTTGATAGCTATCTGTGATTTGAAGCGGAGCCTCGGTGTAACTGGTAAAATTGTTGCCATGTGACCAGGAGGTCACGGGTTAGAGCCATGGAAACAGCCTCTTGCATAAATGTAGGGTAAGACTGCGTACAACCCTTGTGGTCCGGTTCTTCCCCGGACCCCGCGCATAGCGAGAGCTTAGTGCACCGGGCTGCCCAACGACTATTATCTGTGATTTCAAATTGTTGGAAATGTTAATCAATGTTCTCGGTTCGCTTGTTTTTAATAACATGTCCTTGTTGTCTTGCCAGGTGGATATTAGAGTAGCACCTGGGACTCATGCTACGGAAGCTGCAGGTATTTAGTCATACAACATCCGATATCTAAGGGCATCTTCCTTTTTCGAGCAAAGCTCATGAACTTTATATCTTTTTTGCTCTTTTAACATACCACATGGCATACAACTGATTATGGTTTTTCCCCCTTAGCCCAATGGCGGCTGAGTAGATGCTAGGAACTGAAAACATCCCCTTTTTCCAGATATGGTGTTGACCCTTTTAGTTAATTTAAGTTATAACATATCCCAAAAGAATAGAGAAGGAAAAAAGAAAAACCTTACAAGCTGCTTCTTGTTGATCATAAAGCATTAACACAAGAGAGCCTTTTAAAGAGTAGATTGTGATTGCTTCATATCCAGCAACTGATCAATTATTTTCTGCTTGCAGTAAATAAGCAGTTGAATGATAAAGAACGGGTAGCCGCAGCATTGGAAAACCCTAACCTTGTCGACATGGTAGACGAATGCCTTGCTCCATCTCTTGAATGAGGAAGTTTAGGCAGTTTTTGTTCAGTATATGAAGATACAATCTGAAAAGCTTTCATCAAAAGTCCTATGTTATATTATCTTTTTTTTTTTGTTCTTTTTGAACAACTTTTCATTGGTTTTATTTAATTCATTGTATTAATAAGGTTGTTGTTTAGTGAAATCACAATGTAGTAGTTGACATGAAATAGGCTGTATCTTTGTAAAGAGATATATGCAGCATTTATATCATCATAGTCGCTTGGTATTTTCAAAAAAATTTAAGCCTGTAAGTTATCGGGTGACTCAGGACTTTGGATTTTCAGGTAAGGTGGTTTGGTTAGTATATAGCATGACCTGTCGACAGCTCATATATATGACATGCTACTTTGAAGAAGGTTGGAAGTTTTGACATTACAATTTTTGGAGTTGTGCAAATTCTTTCCAAATTTTCACGAGCTCTTGCACTAAGTGCTAAATATTCAAGCAAAAAAGAATTTCAAACTTTCATTTTTCTTTTTACAAACGATAGCATCCTAATTAGCTCGCGCATACATTGACAAATCTACGGAGTCCTTGTTTTGTCCTACCGGTGTAGATATTGGGTAACTCTGCCCTTTGTTTGTGTGGCTATTGAAATTTAAACCATGATCTCCCATGGCTTTTATACACTTCACTACCTTAGGCCACACCCTTGGGTGCAAGAATTTTGAAATCTCATGTTCACGCAAGACAAGTGAAAGGACTTGTGAAATGATTTGCAGGTAGGTATTTGTATCAACAAATGATGCAGAACATTGATGAGTGATCGAAAATCAGATGATATTGAATTCCAGCAGCTGGAAAAGAAACCATGTCATCCCAGTTTTAGTTCGTTAAGCATTTCATGACATAAATATAGTATTTTTCTTTAGCAGCTCATCAAAGAAAAGTTGAAATTAATCATACGTCAAGTGAAAAGTATATTAAGGCAACAACAGGTTAATATTAGAAAACGTATATATAGAGCGAAAAAACAAGCAAATTTTGACTTGAGGACATCACATACTAGTGCAACCATTTGGATTCTCATAGCCGGAGTAGCCATGTTGGTATGCATAATCACCCTGTGGAGGACAATAGGATGTTGGTGGTTCGGGGTGCTGCCCCAACAGCAGTGGTGGTTGTCCACGGTGGTGCCCCAACATTAGTGGCGGTTGTCTGTGGTGGTGCCCCATTAGCATCGGTGGTGGTCTATGACGTTGGTGTCCTGCCATGCAATGACGTGGAGTATGATCCTCAGGAAAGTCATTGAAAGGGTCACGCAAATTCATCCTATAGCCCATCTCAAGGCTCTCCACTCTCCGCATTCTCGAGAATCGGTCCAAGTCATCATTCCAGTAGTTTCTGACGTGCGATGGCGGATGACATGGCCCCAATGATGGTAGTGGTGGTGGTGGTGCTACTGGCGAAAATGGGGATGGATGTCCGCGGAAATTACAACAATCACATTGACATGCTTGTGCAACGTTTTCACCATGTGGTGGTGGTGGTGGTGGCGGTGGCGGTGCCTCTCTTTTAGGTGATGGAGGTGGTGGTGGTGGTGGTGGACAAGGCTTGCATTTCCGCGGGCGAATCATATTAGGATCCATTGTTGAAGAAAGCTTCCACACCCTACACAAACAACTTTCTGGTATTAGATTGCCTATGCTAAAACAGTCAAAAATCAAACGAAGGTGTTAAGCACTTCTAGAGGTCCACAAATGTGGCTCCTAAACAGCCCCGCACTATTCTATTCGAGCCCAAGCCCAAGCGCCTCTTCAACACCCTGGCACTCGGGTTCAGACCCTGTTGAACACAAAAATATATACACAAAATCTACACGCTAGTTTAAACAGACAAGAGTTGAGGATGTCTAACTAGTTAAGCCATTGGTATGAATTTATTTTGAAACTCTTACTAAGGCAAACTTATGAAGAAGAATAACCACTTCCATGGTTTTAAGCATGTAGATTAACCGACATGCTTTCTACTGGAACAGGGATTGAGATGTACTAACACATCAGCAAGGTCAGATACAAGTAGACGAATTTCTATGGCGGGATTTCTACATGTTAGGGCTGCATAATTTACAACTTCTATAAGTATGATTACTAACGAGATGGAAGAATAAATGACTTGGTAATGCATATGTACTGGATTTTAAGACTAGCATTCCGATGCTTGTGACGATGGATTACTTAACTATATAACATGACCTCAATCCAACATAAAGAGAAACAGATTGGTAGGGCGAGCGTGATTAATTCATATGTGCATGGTTTCTAGATGACTAAGTTAATAAAGGGAGCCAGTTTCTTTATTGGTAGTCTATATACTCTATAGGCATGACTTCTAAATGATTTAGATTCAACAAAAACTTCTAATTGTATCCATATTCCAACAATGTCAGGAAGACAAACAAACAAATTTTAACAAAACATTGGAGGTCTTTATCTATTCAAGATGAAAACTAGCGGAGTTTGGCCCATTTTAAAATTTATAAGATCATATATACATATATACATGATCTCTATATGATGATTTATCACACAGAGAAGCAGGTTGGGTTCTAGACTTATGAATATTGACCATTGACAATGACCTACAGCCAAGGTATGAAAAATGCAAATTCAAGCAAATTCCAAGGATCCTATGTGAGATCTATCATTTAACTCATGAAGGATTAATATTATGGAACATAGTCTACTAACTTAGGTTTAATTTAATACTATAGGCATGGTAATCTAATGCAAGAAAAACTTAAGATCATTCCACACATGACGTACCTGAGTGCGCTTAAGGCATTCGAGCAATTTCACTACTTATAACTATGAAAGAAAATCTACACTAGAAAGAAGAAAACAAATTTGCATTGATGAGTTACTTACCAGTTGAAGATTAGCAATTAAGCAGGAAGTGAGAAAACCAGAATGCCAACTTTGCCTAATGGAGAGGGGTGCAATATTTATATAAGGGAAAAGTAGAACCAAATCAGCGTGTTTAGTAAGGAAAATCCACTTAGTGAAATCAAAAGAAAATTCAGAGGATACTTCACATTATTTACTACTAAAATTGAAACATCTTACCATATGCATATCTCTTGGCGTCCTTATTACCATAGTAACAATATCATTTTTCTTAGTTAAACTATCTTCGAATTATGTACTTCATAATCATCTTTACTAATTAAAAAATTTATTATGTTAAAAAAGGGGAAAAGGATCAGATACCCCTCTACTTTGAGTTATTGTTCAAGCCCCTGTTATACTTTTTGGCTATATGAGTTGACATAATCGTATTAATGAACACAATGTTTGGATAGATTCAGATCGTTTGTTGTGGTTAATAACATTTGTATTGTTTGGTTTGCTATATTGTATTGTATAATAACTTGTAAGTTTACTAAAAATGCCTTTAACTCTTAATTAGAAATTAATTTATATATATTAATCAACGTAAAGAAAGGTAGTGGGTAGGGGTGGTGTGTGACGCAGTGGTTGTGGGATGAGAGTGGGGGTAGTTGGTGAGTACAGGTGGGGCCTAAAGCCAAATTTTATAGAGAGGTCATATTCGGTGGGTGTTGTGGGATGAGGGTGGGGGGTGAGTTGTTTTTTTTTTGAAAAGGAAAAATCATCATATATATTTTTATTTAAAGTCTATTTTTCTAACTTTTTTTAGATGCAAATTAATTAATTACTGTTTTATAATCGATTTGTTCTAACATTTCCTTTTCAATTGATAATATAACTAATTCATTCGATCTATCTTGAGACATTGTTGATTTTAGATAAGAATTTATCAATTTTAATTTTTGAAATTTTGGAAATTAATTAATGTTATATATATGATTACATCTTTCAAGGAAAAAGTTAGGCGTTAGCGTTTTATCAATTTTTATTGGGCATATCGTTATAATAGCCGTACTTTTCTTTACATCTTTATTAGCCCAAAGATTCATATATACCCCTAACTTAACCGGCTGGACACGTGGAGGCTCAAAAATGAAAGACCCAACCCAAATTAAATAAGACCCGTCCGGCCCCGAATAACCCCCGACCCGTTAAACGACCCGCTCACAATTAAAACCCCTAAAAGCAGGTAACTTTTTGTGCAGTTCCCAGATGTGAATTTCTTCCCGTCCAGTAACACTATTCATAGTTTCAATTTTTTGCTATGCCACAAGGGAGATGAGCGTGAATGTGGAGGATATTGCAGGCTATATAATATAAAAGAAGAGGAAAGCCTAGGTTTGTGTCCAAGATTTTCAATCAAATATATTCATGTGTCCAAATTCTTCAGAAAAAGATGATCAATTTACCCCTCAATTTGTATTATACAATTTAATATTACCCTTAGCTTAGAGTCTCGTTAAGAGCGAAGGGCTGTTGATGAATTTTTTTCTAACTGAGAGACAAAATTAGACCAAAGTTTAATGAAGAACAAAAAGTCACTCAATTTCAAATAGTACATAGGAACCTCCAAGAGATTTCATCTTATAACACATACCTCTCTTAATTCTTAGGAGTAGTTTTTAATATTACACATACCCCTTATTTCACAAAGGGGTATGTTTGGTTAAAAAGAATTATAACTTTTCAACAACAAAAAAAGCTCAAATAACAGTTTACTCAAAAACTAAGTTTGCAAACTCAGTTAACAACTTCAAACAAATGCCAGGAAAATTTTCAGGTCCTCCGGAAAAAAAAATGGTTCAATTCATTTTCATTAGGTTTCTTGTAGTTCCTCTAATTGTATCAGGTGAAAAATTAGCCTAAAAGTAGGAGGAAAGCGTTGGCAGTTTAAATCGACGATTGGATGATATCTTGGCTAAATTTGTTGTGTTTTCGTTTCATTATGATTTTGCTTTGTTCTACTTTTTTAGTGGTCTGGATTTGGTTATGGAATTTATTTTTAGAGATTATTGTCAGAGAATTTATTTTGTATTTTTATTGTTTCGTTTTATTTTCATTAATAAAGAAAAATAAAACTTATTTAGAAAAGGAAATAAAGCAATTGTGTCAGAAAACAAAATACTTTATTTTTCAAAAGCGAGCATTTGGCTTATGGAAAATATTTGGTGACAGAAAATACTGTGTATTCTCTTGAAGCTAATTTCTCGGGATCGAATATAGTGATGGTCCCTTGAATTTGTAAAATAATTCATTAAAAGATTTTAATTAAAGGTCTGACCTGTTCAGCATATTATGTTGTCAACATGTAATTAAAGGATCATTTGATCGGTGGAATAAAGGGTACAATTTAAGGAATAAATGTGAGATCACTTTATCACACATTTGATTGATTTTTTAATCAGAAATTAGTAATTTCGGGATTGATTATATAAAAATTGTGATATTATTCTTATCACACACTCTATGTCGAATAACAACCCCGAAATTACTAATCTTGTGATAAAACAACAAAATGTCATATTTGTCCTTCTCCAAAGCTTTTCACCCATAGTCTCCTAAAAAAGTCAATATTAAAATAGAGAATAAACATTTATTTGAATTTATCTAATTTAAACTAAATTACATATTCTATGTTATATCTCGTTTTTAGTGCAATAACGTAAATATCTATTACTTCCTCTATCTCATAATATGTGTCACCTTAGCAAAAAAAAATTGTCCCATAATAAGTGTTGCCTTATGAAACCAAGACATAAATTAGCTAGTTTTTTTCAACTCTATCCTTAGACAAAAAATGACAAGTTAAAGTAACATCTAAATGATGATTGGAAAAGCCACATAGTAACTTGGTATTGTTAGATTACTAATGTCAAAAGGGCAATTCGCAGAATTGCCCTTCTTTTGGGGTGGTCTTTAAATTTTGCCCTTCATATTTGAAATCTTTAAATTTTGCCCTTCGCTAAATCATAGGTTTTAGTTCGAACCCCACACAAATAAAATTTTTAAAAAAAATTCGCAAGGCAAAGTTTAAATTTCGCTATGCCCCCATCTAAGATTGTGAAGAATTAGCAAAGTTATGCCGACCGCATACTTATGCCTTATGGCGCGTATTTGACATGCGTATGCGGTTTCGCATAACTTTGATAATTCCTTCATAAGTTTATCGGATCGCATAAAAGTTTGCCCATTAAAAGTATGCCCCCATCGCATAAACTTATTAGGATTTACCAAACTTATGCGATGGGGGCATACTTATGTTTACGCAAACTTTGCACTTGTGAAGATATATATGTATTTTTTCAAGCATATATACCAAAGTTACATGGAAAAGTATTATGCTACAACCAAATGTCCATCCCGATACAAATTCACACTTTGGCAATACAAGGTAGATTAGAATCGTTGATGAACTTCGAAATATTTTCCCATCTTACGTAGGCGTACCCAAGAAATATTTTCCCATCTTTATTTTGAATGCTCCATCACAAAAGGATTGTGGTGCATGATTGTTGGTATGGCCGGGGTACACTAGAAGAATAGTGGGTCGGGCAAGATGAAATCACATGGATCTCGCGTTCTTGGGGACACAAATCGTGCCATCGCTCCATTACTTGCCGCATTTTTGGTATGCTAGTGGCATTGGTTTGGAGAGAAAGGAACCTACTCGGCATTTCAAAATACTCGGTTTCTTCCCCCGATGACTCTGCAGAGAGATTGCACAACATATTCACATCAAGGCAGAACAACTTCAAATGGCAAGAGAGCTCGTCGCTATGAATGCTATCCCTAGCTAAGTGTAGTTGATTAAAAGCTGGCCGTTGTTTTTTTAATGTAATAGTTGTTCCTAGTTTGACTTATACAAGTTAGTGAGTAGGAATTTTACCATGTACGATTGAAGGTCAGTCGGCTTGACTTTGTCTTGCGTATACAAGTTTTTTGGATGGAATAAAATAACTTTCAAAAAAAGTTTGCCTTATAAGGCAAAGTTTAAATTTTATATCCCCTCAATGCGTACTTTTAGTTATGTTTAACTAAAAGTGTGCCTCAAGAAAACATTTTGCCTTGAGGAAAGGACTTTTAGTTATGCGGATCCGCATAACTTTAACTTTTTCTTAAAGATTGTATCTTTGGATCCGCATACACTCCCCTACCTGCGCTTGCGAAATTATTTTTTATTTTATGCTTGAGCGGGGTTCGAACCGAATTTCATGTATTCGCTCATCTTTCCAAAGAAAGCGAAAATTTAAAGACATACAATATGAAGGCAAAATTTAAAGACCACAAATTTGAGTGGCAAAATTTAAAGACCACCCAAACGAAGGGCAATCCGTGCAAAAAAATGATGTCAAAAGATTACAACTTGTGCTTGCTCTCATCAAGAGGAAAAAATAATTTATTATTATTATTATTATTATTATAATATAGGAATAATTTAGTAAACTTCGCATTGCATTATTAGTTTCTTAAGATGTGTTTTTTGGTTAAGGTGATACTTATTATGGGACGGAAGGAGTAATAAAAATGCATTCACTAAATAATTTGATAATTATTTAATCCCCGTATTACAATTTCAATATTATAATTCCGAAATAATTTGTTCACCAATCATATGGCACCCAAGGTCATAGGTCATTGTAAAAAGCAGAAAAGAAAGTTGCAGCAACAAGGGGTTGCGGTCCAAGTTCGTGTAATAAGCTCATCCGTTGTGATTTTGTGATATGGAGTTTGTTCAATGGCTGGCTTTCTTTTTACGGCTTCTTGTTTTATCGGATGTCCCAACTGGTGGCATGGTATCTACATCAGCTTTCTGTTGTGCCATTCCTATTCGCCCATGTCCCACTGTCTATTTTGGACCAATTTGTATTCTGTCAAATGACGAATGATGAATGATGAATGATGAATGCTGAATGATGAATGATGAATGATGGTTGATGTGCAAGTTAAGTCAATTAATAAGATTCATCAACCTCACGTTATTCACGATAGCTTATTCTTGAGATCTTTTGGTTTGTCTCTTTGAGTAATGAAGACTTGGACCATATAATAGTTTACTTTTGTTTTTGTTTGTATTAGGGTTAACGCATAACCAACCCTTTAAATTTATTAGAACATTCCATTTAGATACTTTAACTAAGTCTTATTTCAATTAAACACCTCAACTCCTAATAAAATGTTTCAATTAGACATTTTAAGTTCAAATTTTAGAAAAAAAATTACATGTTTTTTAATTCATCTATTAGGTAGTTAAGCTAATCAGATAAAATATGTCATCTCTTTTAATTATACTCATCAATCTCAAGTAGAAATGTTTGGGGTTTTATGGCTTATTAAGGCGAATGCGTGTAATTAAAGGAGATGATATATTTTATGTGACTAACTCAACTAATTAATAGACGAATGAAAACACACTCAAAGAAAAAATTCAAAATTTGAACAGAAAGTGTCTAATGGAAACACTGTATTAGGAGTTGGAGAGTTCAATTGGAGCAAGGCTTAGTTTGAGTGTCTACATGAAATAAGCTAACAAGTTTAAGGAGCTATCTATTATTAAGCCTTTGTATTATTGATGTGAGCAATCAAATCCTTCCTTGGTTGAAAAGAGTCTCGGTAAATAGTAAGTAGGCGTTTGGACATGCGATTTCATGTCATGAGATGAAATCAGCGTTTGGACATACAATTTCATGTCATGAGATGAAATCCCAAATCATCCAAAAAGGCATGATTTGGGATTTCAAATCATGATTTAAAAATTTTAAAATGTAAAACTTGACCCATAAGTTTGTATTATGTAAAAAAAGACTCATAAGTTGGTAGATATCGTTTTAACAATTACTCCCACCAACCATTTACCCAACCCCATTAACTTCTACCAACTTTTATTTATGTTCTAACTTCTACCAAGTCATAGTTACATTACTATTCATGTTAAATTTTCTTTTTTATTGAACTAAAGTGTCACGCCCCGAACCTGGGCCTGGACGTAACACGGCACTCGGTGCCTGACTGCATGTGACGGAGCGAACCACTGGCTGGCTGAATCAACATATGACATAAAAAACATAACTGAATGAGGAAACAACTAAACACATGGTGATATACTAAAGGTCCGACCGAAATCATCCGCGGAAATACTTAGACAATCGAAATATCCGAACGTAAAAACATGGCTTAAACAAAAACAATCGAACAAGCTGCCAACAAGGCTAACATAATAAATATCTGGTCGAATCGTGTCTATGAAGCCTCTAAGAATGCGAATAATAGAAATTTGTCTTATAACCGAAATAACTAGATACCGACTACGCCCCGAAGGAATTTGGGCTCATCGTTAGGCCGATACGTGCACTCTAAAGAGCCGAGTCGTTAACTCCGTATATCGTTACTCGCATCGCGATGCAGTGCCCCCAAACAATAAAAGGGACATCGCACATTTGAATTGCATCGGTATGTAAAGCAATCGAAGCAATAAAATACCGAAACCGAAACCGATAACTATAATCAGAATCGTAATAGCAAGGAAGTAGAGATATGAATACTACCTTGCTCACGTATCTCGAATCATCTCAGATATTCGTGTTTGTATATGTGGGGCCTCGACCCAATAATAAATGCACGTTATGGCCTCGGCCTAGTGGTGCGTCCCTCAATGGCCTCGACCATGTATACGAATACATAAGACCTTGCTTTGTGCCCTTGGGCAAAATCACATATGTTTAATTATGGTTAATTAATAAGGTGAGACCATAATAACAATGAACAATGCCGAATCTGAAATACATTGACCGAACTCGAAAACACCGACTGTTTCGAGCATACCAATTTCTAGATCGAGACTCATGTGGTAACAATACATAAGTCTATAAAGATTACGTGTTGAGTTCATGATATTCAAATTGTCAACCATGAACGAATTCTGTAACTGACACCCTAGAAGATAACAGTTCTACAATATATCATGAAACTAGGGCTAAAGCGTATTCTCGAGTCAAATTACCGATGACAAGTATGAAGAATGAGGCGTAGGGAGAATCACGAACATTCCCTAACGTAGATAGTTAGCCTCACATACCTTAATTTCGGCCTTTGAGCGTAATACAATGTTCGCTACCCCTTTCAACTTTGATCTATATCAATACAAGTCAAAGGGATTCTATATTAGCAATAATATTCATGCTTTGGTCATCTAAGCATTTTATCAAACACTTAGTGGGCATGAAGCTCCACAACCTTCATTAATGGTGTTTTCTTCACCCAATCCCCATTCTATTACTTCTAGCCGATTCTACAATCTCAATTAGGTGTAATTAACATCATTCTCCATCACCCATATGATTATAATAATCTCAAGTCAACAATCCAAAACCCTACTATAGTTCGTGTAATTCTCTTTACTAAACCCATTTACTATTCTCCCAAGAACTCATCAATTTACTATTATGAATGATTAGAGTGTAGAAGCATTACCTTTTTGACATTCAATCCTCTTGAATTTGGGTTATAGGGTTTCCACCTCCAACAATAATTTTCCAATCACAACTCTATGGATTAGAAGGGTTTACTCGAGTTAGAAAGTGATTAGGGACTTGAATTCAATCTAGAATCATGATAAAACTTATCTTGGAGGGTTCTTGAGGCTTGGGACTTGTTCCCTCTTACTTTAGGGTGATTTTTCGTGACTAGGGATGTTAGGAAAATAAACCCCAAGCTTAAATATAACTTAAAACGCGAAATCCCAACTTTTGACCCGAAACCCGACCTTTTGCTCGTTGGGTCCGCAATGCAAGGGGATCGTGCGACATCCTGCAGGTAAATATTCAGATTGTGCGATCGGCCCGCGATGCGGAGCCATCGCACGCGCCCGCACGCGCGACACGTATCGGTTCTGCACAGTGTTCGGTAAAATAGGCATAACTTCTTGTACATATCTCTGTTCAAGTCCCATAATATACCGTGGAAATCTATTTCAAAGGGCTACAACTTTCATGTTTTAAGTTTCCTCAAATTCCCAACGGATTTTCACAAAATTAGACTGTAAGGCAGACGTATCAAAACTTAGCCGATTCTATAGACTTTTAAACGCCTTACTATTAGCCATATTGAGACGATCATATCTCCTTGCTCCGATCTATTATTGGCCTGGTCCTTATATCGTTAGAAAGCTATTTTTACGTACTACAACTTTCATTGAGGGTACTTTCCCAAATTCCCAATTAATCAAAGAGTTATCACTGCCCGAAGTAGGCCTATCAACCATTTTCGCAAAACGTTCAAACCTTCAATTTTTTTCACTAAAACTCTAATGATATGAGTCTAACCTTAGTTCTAAGATACGGGGTGTAACATAAAGTTTGATTAATTGATGTTGTATTTTTTAGAAAGGACTTCTAGTAGCATATTGATTTTGTTATGAACCCTGACTTGTTATTTGATAAGATTGTATAAATATTGGGAAAGTTTTGATAATTTTCACAACTTGTGGGGTTTTATGTCTATAAGAAAAAATACAACTTAAGAAATTCAAATTGCTTGTCTAAACATGATTTCATCTCATAGTTTCAAATCATGTCCAAACGATTCCTAAGTATAGATAAAGGTTGAATTACTCTCCTACCTAATATATAGACTGATATTTTGAGCTCACTCTTTCTTGCTGAATCTGTAACAATTGACATTAAAGCAGGTTAAATCATGACTAAAATCAAAACTGAAAGTGGTGATAACTAGGAGCTGCTGAAAGGTACGTAGCAAATGAAGCAATAATCTTAGGTCTCAAGAGCAAGTGATGCAAGACGCAATGGATAATAGACTCGTCCCTCTACCCTTCTCCACTTAAATATCATATTTTTGTCTGCGACAGAATTCAGAATCGTTATATGCGTCTAACCACACATCACGCATTTAGCTCTTACCACTAGACGAAAGTCAAGATGGTTTCTTTGCATCTCATTATTGTATGGATTTTACAAAATAAATTTAAGGGCGTTTTAATACATTTTATTAGACTTTATGCCACAAATTTTATTGGGTCAGGAAGTAGTGCTAATGGTGACCAATTAAGGAGGTCGTTCGTCCTCAAGGTGGGCTATTATTGTGAACTGCGGATCAGTTGAGTCCCTCATTAATTACAAAAAATAAATAAATGGGTATCTAATTTAGGAGCGCAAGACTCACATAGAGATGGTTCCACTAGAAAAAGCGTATTGCTTTCATGATGAATTGTTTAAGATCGAGCATAAAAAACATATAAACGTGTTTCAAAATTGAAGAAAAAAGAAGGATCAAAAAAAATATCAAGGGTGATTATGGTGAAAGAAGTCGATTGATTAGACAAAGTGGTTGGTGAAGTAATTTTTTTAATTTCATTTTTCGGCTCCCATCATGATAGTCCTACAGCGTGAGATGGTTTTTGTCCGATTTGAACTTTAAAAAGGGAGACAAAAAGCATAAAGATGAGATTAATGTGATCAAAACCAAAGTTGTTATGGAAAATCGGTATAAAAATATTTGAAATATAATTTAAATAAGCAAAGTCACATCATGCATGCAATAAATATCTTGTGAGAATATTTTTCTATAAAAAAAACTAGACGTAGCACGGGCCCAACACTTTAAATTATAGTACATCTATGTGTATGTAATTGTCTTTGAATAGTGATTATATATATATATATATATATATATATATAGACTATATATTATGTTCAAAACACGATTAATATAACATTGTAATTTGTGCTCCGTATCTAAAATTTTATTATATTAATGTTTGCTACGAATACAAAAACGGCAAATTTATTAATATTTTTTAAAAGAAAGACTTGTTTAAAAGGAAACTATTTTCCTCTCTTTGAAATAAAATAATAGAATATTTAAGCATCGGTTGATATTTTCAATTTTAATTCGATTAATTTAAAGGTGTAAAATACTTATTATTTTTTATCAAATTTTGATTTCGATAATTCTAATTCAAATTATTAAATTAATTTTACATGTTTAAAACGAAACAAAATAAAAATTGATTTTCTATTTAAATGATGAAATACTATTTTTTAATTTTTGGTAAATATTCTCGGTTTAGCTCATTTTACTTGTCATGTCATGTCTTTTGCATGATTTTTTAAGAAAACGTCGATTAGAATTATAATTTGACTAATTTATTTTATTCATTATTTGATCTCTATTTGATTTTTTTTACGACATTAATCTCTTTTCACATTATTCTATCTTATTTTAAAATATAAATATTTTAAGTATATTTATTTTAGTGAACATATGAGATAAATGACATGGCGGAATAGCAAATACAACGGATTTAATATTTAGATTAGATCTCGAGTTAATATAAAAAAATAAGAAAAATCTTGTATGGTTTGATTGCGTTTAACTTTTTGAAGAAAGTTTGATTTCATTTGCTCCCACTAATGGATTGATACGCACGTGGCAATGAATCTATTATTATTGACTTAATGAGATACTTTGAAAATTAGTGTTTACTACTAATACAAAGTCCTTTTTGTTTTTTTGGGCATTATTTTTTTTAATATGGGGTTCACTTTTTTTTTTTTTTGATATTCTTTGATTTTGTTAATATGGAGTTCATTTTTTATATTGCTTGGTGTTGTTTAGTATAGGGCCCACCCTTTTGGACATTATTAGTTTGCATTTATTTTTTATATATATATATATATATATATATATATATATATATATATATACACGATTAATATAACATTGTAATTTGTGCTCCGTATCTAAAACTTTATTATATTAGTGTTTCTTTACGAATACAAAGTCTGCACCTTTTTTTCTTGACATTGTTTGTTTTTTAATATGGGATTCACTTTTTTTTTATATTGCTTGATTTTGTTAATATGGGGTCCACTTTTTTTTTGCCCGTGAGTTTGGAGATGGTGGGTTGCACTTTTTTTACCTATTTTTTTTTTTTTTTTTTTTTTAAATATTGGTTGGTTTGTGTTTAATATGTGGGCTCACAACTAACATTGTAGTTTATGTTCCGTATCTAAAACTTTATTATATTAGTGTTTGCTACGAATATAAAATCTGCACATTTTTTTTTTTGACATTGTTTATTTTTTAATATTGGTTGATTTGTGTTTAATATGGGACCCAATTTTTTTTTTTTAATATTAGTTGATTTGTGTTTAATAATATGTGGGCCCAAAATTTTTTTAGAGGCCCACAGACGGACGACGAAGGTGCTCTTAAACTTGCTCTTCTAAAGGATAGAAATGTACTCTTTTGAGGTGTTTGGTTGTTATGGAATTACACCAAAGCAGTTATATGTGGAAATTCTTGTTATGATCTTGCACATTTGTAGTGATAAATTTTTGTTACTCAAGGTACCTTCCTACGCTAAAACTCTTACTGTCGTCTCAAATAAATTTGTTCGACATGTGACAAAACTTGACTTACTCTATTTTTCAAATATTTGAATTTATTTTAAAATATTTAACAGTTACAAAATGGGAAGTCGTTTATTACTTTTTTCCAAATCAATCATTACTGTTTCAATTAATAGATTATTGATTAAGTGAAACATTTTAATAAGATAAAAAGGATAATTCGTAATATACTCTTATGATTCAGACTAATAAATAACTTTTTAAAATGACGTATAAAAGATACTCCATCTGTTCCAATTTATGTGAAGGGGTTCAGAGTATGAGCTTCAAAATATTTAATTTTATGAAACTGGGTATAGGTTCTTTAAATATTTTAAAGTAAAGTTTATATATTTGAAAACTACACGAAAAGTACTACAAGCTAGTAAACATTGATAATGATCCAAAAGATTTTAAAAAATGTTTTAGAAAATTATAGTTAAAAAAAACTGTGTGACTACTCAAATAAATAATACCTTCACATAAAATGGGATTGAACGGGTAAATAATATGAACCGGATGAAATACATAACGAATTCATGAATAAGTCATGCACCAATTATTTTTCTCCAAATTCATTACATTGTGATATAAATTGTGACATTTTGACAATCAAGTGTTTTCATTGGCCATAAACCGAACCAATTAGACTATAATGCAGCATACATCATACATGACACAACTACTGTCTATCAAATAAATATTTTGGTTAGGGGAGTTGTTACAGAAAAAAGGAAAAATAAAAAAAAAAAAAAAAATACATTGATGTGGTATGTACAGTCATCCCTTTATTTGACTTTGAATAAATGTATAATCTATAATCTACCGCTCAAAATGAGCTTTCTGCTTATCTCAAAAAGGGATCGCACATGAGCTCTTTAATGCTTTGATACCATAAAACAAATACTCCACTGTTTTAATTTATGTGAATCAATTTTTTTTATTAGTCTGTGCCAAAAAGAATAATATCCTTCTATATTTGAAAATAATTTACCTTTACACAATATGACTCATTTGACACCACAAATTTAAAAGTTTTCTCTTCTTTCTTAAATTTTGTGCCTAGTCAAATAGGTTCACATAATTTGAAATAGAGGGAGTACCGGATTACTTGCAATTTGTGTGACTTATTTAACCAAGCACAATATATAACAAAATAGTAAAGAATCTCTCTTTTGAAGCTTATGATATTTAATATGCCACGAGATTCTTGTGACTGTAAAAGCATGTTACTAAGATTAAAATTTTAATGTTAAACTATTTTAAATATAAAAATATGTTCAATATTATTTTGAAACGGACTAATAAATAATAGTGTCACATAAAATAAAATGAAGTGAGTGATAGACTAAACAGAAAGTGGGATATGCAATTCTGTTTATGGGTACCCTTAACATAATCTATTAGCTTTGGCCCACACTCTATATTTGTGTTTAAAAATTCACTTATATGAATAAATAACTTATCTAGAACCCAATAAATTACTTTTTTTAAAAATTTAAAATTCATTAACTCAAAATTTTAGCTCTCACATCGAAATTAAAGAATATATTGAAAGTGATACATAACAAATAACAAATCATATAAAAGTCTTAACAATAACAATGATTAAACAACAGTCTTTTAGCGCACTGATACCAATTATAACCAACCGAGTTCAATTACTTCCAGTGAGACTAATTTAGTATTAGAGAACACTGAACAATATAATAACGATTATATAATAACCAATTTCCTATACAAACTCACTTTTTACTGTATTTCCAAAACAAGATCAGGGTACCTTATCTTCTGAATAATTTTATTTTAAATATAAAAAATATGTTCAATATTATTTTTGAAACAAACTGATAAGTAATAGTGTCACGCAAAGTGAAATTGAGCAAGTGATAAACTAAATAGAGAATGAATTGAACCGCTAAAGAATTGATGCGGATCTACAGTTCTGCTTAAGTGTTTAACACAATTTAATACACTTTTTTGACACTCTATATTTGTATTTAAAATCTAATATGAACAAATAATTAATCCAGAATCCAGCAAATTACTTTTTCTTAAAATATTTACAACCTATAAACTCAAAATTCTAACTTCCATGTCAGAATCGAAGAATATATTGATAGCGTTACAATAACAAATCCTACAAAAGTCTTAATAACAACAATGACTAAATAACAGAGTATCTTAGCGTTAACAAATTCATACCAAACTAGTTCAATTATTTCCAGTGATACTAATTTGGTATTAGAGAACACTGGATAACGATCAGATAATAACCAATTTCCTATATAAACTCACTTTTTAAGTACTATATTTCCATAACTAGATCAGAGTACCTTATCTTCTGTCACTCTCTCCCAAGTCCCAATCTTACCTTATAAGCAATGAAAGGATCAAATTGATCCAGTAATTATTATTATTATGATGGTACAGTATCTTTTAATCAAACTATAAAATCCATCATTTGTGTTGTTTTAGGGAAACATCAAAGAATTCTTCTCTCTAGCTTTTCTCTGCAAGAGAATCTTGATACACCAAACATGGCAAGAAAAAACTTTTTTCTACACTATAATATACTGTTAACATTCTTGGCATTTTCATTTTTGGTAACACAAGGGGCACCTGAAAATGCACATGTAACTCAAATCCCTGGTTTCAATGGCACTTTTCAGTCAAAGCATTATGCTGGGTCTGTATTCTTTTTGTGTGGGAAAAAATTTCTAAGCTTATTCTTGAAATATGGTGATTTTTTTTTTACTTATCTGATTTATTTTTCTTCTAATGGGTTCTCAGGTATGTTAATATAGATGAAAGTCATGGTAAGAAATTGTTTTACTACTTTGTTGAGTCTGAAAGAAACCCATCAAAGGATCCAGTTGTACTTTGGCTCAATGGTGGACCTGGTTGTTCAAGCTTTGATGGCTTTGTCTATGAGCATGGTAAGAACTCTACTTCCACTAGTAGTATTTTCTTTTTCTTTTTTTAACTAGAGGGGGGAACTGTATATACAAGTCAATCTTTTTTTATGTACCTACATATAGTAAATGATGGAACCCTTTCGTGAAAATTTTGCCTCCACCGCTGCTTTTACAATTGTTGCAAACTTAGAATGAGGGAATGGTAGCACGTTTGTATGCTCTTTATGGTAAAAAATTCTTACATTATCAGTGTATTTTCACATGTTACGTAGATAACCTGCCTTATTCTTCATGTTAATTTTCCACTTTTTATTGATGATTATGTGATCTGGTTGTTATCTTTTTATGGATGTGCAATTATCTGTAGTTATCTTTTTTTGATATACAGTATAAAAGTCGAACTCTTTTTAATCTTTACATAGATAATAGGTCAACCAAAACTGTGAGTTTGAAAGTCTCTGCCATTGTATGAAAATTGTTGACTTCTTCCTTGACAGATTTTTAAAATTCTTTTAGAGGGTAAAGGTGCATATATACCCCCGTTAAAAAAGTAGTGTATATATACTTTTATTGTTACAAAATGGTGCAAAGATACCCGTGGCCTTACACAAATAGCGCAAATATACCCTTTTCGCTAATGAGATTTTTTTAAAAATCATTTAGCTTATTTTTTAATTAAAAAAATGTCATCTGGCTTTAAAAAAAGTCTACTCATTTTTTTGAGTAGGCATATTTTTCTAATGCCACATGGTAAATTTTTTTCTGGTGGGTCAAGTCTGGTTCGTTTAAAAAAATATCTCCGTGACTTTAAAAAGAAAAACAAGTCTACCCAATTTTTTTAAACAAACCAGACCCGACCCACCAGTAAAAAATTATCATGTGGCTTTAGAAAAATATGTCTACTCAAAAAAAAAATGGGTAGACTTTTTCTTAAAGCCAAGTGGTATGGTATTTTTTTTTAATTGAAAAAAAAAACTAAAGGATTTTAAAAAAAAATTCCGTCAGCAAAAAGGGTATATTTGCACTATTTTGTAACGACAGGGGTATATTTACACTACTTTTATAACGGGGGTATATCTACTCTAAATCGCAAAATTGAAGGGTATATTTGCACCTTTTCCCTTCTTTTAAAGAGCTCAAGTAAAAGATGTTAGTTGAAAAAATGTGGTCCGTGGAGATGCAGCTGCTAATTCTTATTCATCATAAGCAAAAGATTTATTTTACCATATTTATTGTGTTTATAATATGGAAGGGTATTTCTATACATTGCAGGACCTTTTAATTTTGCGTTGGGAAAGCCAAGTACTAGCCTGCCTTCTCTGCATAACAATCCATACAGTTGGTCCAAGGTTAATTATCATTTGTGTTAATTCGAACTTGATCATATGCTTGCATTTCATTTGGCACTCATTATGAATATAAGGAAATTTTTTGATTCTTCCAGGTTTCTAGTGTAATATATCTGGACTCTCCTGTTGGTGTTGGATTCTCTTACTCGGGAAATGAATCTGACTACATAACAACAGACTTAAAGACTGCGTCTGATACCCACGCGTTTCTCCTCAAGGTAACATTACAGAAAGTCGACATATTGGTTATTTTGCTAAGTTTGATAGTTAAGTTGACTAGTTTTACGCTTGGAACCGGCAATGTGAGCAGCTCACACATGTGAAGTTCAAAGTTTGATAGTTGTTTCTGTTTCAGTCAAACCTCTCTATAACCGCCATCCTATGTAACAACTATGTTTTCTGTGGAACCGATCTTTCATGTTATGTTATATTATATGTTCTCTACAACAACATTTCGCTATAGCAACCAAAATGTATTGGAATAAACGACGTTGTTATAGAGAGGTTTAACTGTAATAAAACTCATTTGTGTTTCTAATAAATTATGCTCTCGCTAGTGGTTTGAGATCTATCCGGAGTTCCTCAAGAACCCATTTTACATATCTGGAGAGTCTTATGCTGGAATATATGTGCCAACTCTGGCTTACGAAGTAGCAAAAGGTAATCTGGATCTTATACGAACATGTATTGGTTTGTGGTGGGCAGGGGGGTTAAACAAACTAACCTTCTGCCGCTTATGTTTATTAGGTATTGATGCTGGAGTAACGCCCGCTATCAACTTTAAGGTATATATACATTTTCAAGATTTTCACGTGTTAACTGGCTGTCTGGGCTGTAACCTCTTTATGTTCTACTGCACAGGGTTACATGGTGGGAAATGGCGTGACAGACAACCAAATAGACGGTAATGCTTTAGTTCCGTTTCAACATGGTATGGGCCTCATTTCAGATGATTTATATGAGGTATTTGCTTCTTCTTGTTTAATTTTTAAGTGCTTGAATCGTTTGACTTCCGTACGTTTAAACATGATGCTTATAATTAGGATATGTTCAAAATTGTTGTAGCATAACACGTATTGGAGCCTTACTAGCTCAAGGTATATATGATAAAGTTTATCAAACATAGAATAGTGATCAATTTTAATTCGCCAAGAAAGATGTATCAAAACAAATATCAAGCTAAGTGTATAATCTACCACTCCAAGGTATCAGCAAACACATAATCATTGCCTCTTTGTCCATTGGCAACTGGTCTCTGATTATTCTTTTTCATGCTCAGGAAGTTACTGTTGCATGCCAGGGAAATTTCTATGAACCAGCAAGTAATAATTGTTCAGACAAGCTTAATAAAGTTGATGGGGTAAGGTGTTCTTTCTGTCATACTTGATTCATATTTTCGTGACAGCAATTCGTTATTGGCCCGAATTCACCTTTTGGCCTATGGCAGGTAATTAAAGATCTAAACGTGTATGACATTCTAGAACCGTGTTACCACAGCAAAGAACCTAGTATTATTACCACTGGTAACTCAAGATTGCCAATAAGCTTTCGTAAACTAGGTGAGACAGAAAGGCCTCTACCTGTAAGAAAAAGAATGTTTGGCCGTGCATGGCCTTTTAAAGCTCCAGTAAGAGAGGGACGTGTCCCAACTTGGCCCGAGCTTCTCAATGGTTTAGGAGTCCCTTGCACTGTAAGTCAATCTTCATTTTTTGTTTGTTCTCTAATGGTTCTCATTGAATTCCCAACTTAACTTATTTTATATCAAAACAAGTTTCTCTGACGTTGTCTAACTGCAGTCATCAGAATGTTGAATTTTGTCTTTCCAAGACTATAACTACTCTCCTATCCAAAAATTCCACATAATTCCATATAGAGGATAATTTAATTTAAAAATTGTTATGTCACAGCGCTAAAAGGTCACAGCGACCCTGGAAAATTGTTTAGAGTAACAGACTAATATATGTCTCCTGATAGTTTCTTTTATACTCGGTTAATAGAGTTATATGGGAGTCAATAAGCTTTTTCTATGCATATTTGCTGTGTTGAAAGTGGTTTTTAATCAATTTATGAGTGGGGAAGTAGAGCTTTATGGGCCTTTTTCTTGTTCAAGCTGTTTCGCTATTTTGTATTTTTTTTTCCCAATAAAAAGCAACAACAACAACATAAATTATGAAAATGCTTTTCTAATAGAAAGCATGAACAAGAAAAGGTTATAAGCTCAGGACAAATAATCTGAGATAAAATATGCAGGATGATCATGTTGCTACTGCATGGCTAAACAATGAAGAAGTTCGTAAAGCAATTCATGCTGAACAAGTAAGAAAATTGTCTCATCTCGTACTATTGATATTTACATATATTCAGAAAAAATAGAATTGGTTATTTATGGTTCAATGCTACTGGTACAACAGAGTACTGTGACAGGACCCTGGGAGCTATGCACAGACAAAATAGGTCTAAGTCATGATTCTGGAAGCATGATTAAGTATCACAAAAACCTCACAGCTCGGGGATATCGGGCACTCATATACAGGTTCAATAGATTACAAAAGTCTCTAACTTCTTTCTATGCATTTTTCTGTCCTTTTGCATTACTCGTGTATCATTGTGAAAACCACCTATAAAGAAAACTGGTCGTTCCTGTGCATTTCATGTACATTCTCTTGGCTAAAAGCCTAAAACACATATTTATTGGGATTATGCTACTTTAATAGCTTTCAAAAATCCAAATTCATTAATTATTTAAATAATTGTCAACCATTACTATAACATTTTCTTCCACTATACTCCTGTAGTAGGCTTCATAATGTAAATGTTGTTAGTGACAATGTACCTGATCACATTCAAATTGTCCGAGATCTTTTTTTATGCTATAATCGGAACGATTATATTCATTTTTTTTGTTTTTTTGTTTCTTGCAGTGGGGATCACGATATGTGTGTGCCATTCACTGGTTCAGAAAAATGGACAAGATCACTGGGATATCCGATCGCGGATGAATGGAGGCCTTGGTATGTGAATGAACAAGTTGCAGGGTACGTCTATATCTTCATCTTCTGAATCATATGCATGTTTAACTTTTCTAATGTGCTGCAATTCTGTAAAAATCCATTTAAAATGCTCAAATCTTTTGTGCAGTTTCACACAAGGTTATGAAAACAACCTCATTTTTCTGACTGTTAAGGTATGTTCATAACTTCATATCAAGAATTTTTTTTCCATTTTCTATTTTTTCTTTGATTTAATTGATTTCTCGTAATCTTCAGGGAGCTGGACACACCGTGCCAGAGTACAAACCGCAAGAGGCCTTGGCATTCTACACCCGCTGGCTAGAGGGCAAGATGATATGACAATATGAATAATGAAGATTGAAATAGTAGATTTAAAGTCCAATTATTTAATAATTTCTCTGTTATTCGATGTA
This sequence comes from Lycium ferocissimum, assembly GCF_029784015.1. NCBI lineage: Eukaryota > Viridiplantae > Streptophyta > Magnoliopsida > Solanales > Solanaceae > Lycium > Lycium ferocissimum. The sequence goes on along the minus strand of NC_081345.1, from coordinate 41,536,426 downwards.
TCTTCTGACTGTTAAAGGCAGGTTCATATCAATTTCTCTCCTGTATTTTTTTACCACACTTCTTGAAGGTCAGCAGCAAGTATCTCAAAACATTTTTTTTGGGTCCATAAATCATCCATCCAATTGCATGATACCTTTTCCACTGTTTAGTCATGTTAATGAATAAGGAAGTTTGAACTAAACTGAAAAAGCTAAATGATTTGACAAATTTTACTAGTAGCTGATTAGTTGATGGTAACCAGTGATTTGCTGCTACAAGTATTTTAGCAGGTTTGCCATATGCTGCTTCTGTTCCATTGGTCCAAGGTCATTTAAACAGAGGCGGATGCACAACTAAATCTACGGGCTCAGTTGAGCGCAATAGCTTTGGTTCAAAATCCTATAAATGTGTTAAGAAACTCTCTAAATATGTACAAATAACAAATTTTGAACCCTGTAAGTCTGTAACTCAAATAAATAGATTCAGTAGTATCGTGAATTCACAAACTTCAAATCATGAATCACCTCTATCCAAGGACACAATGCACCATGAGTATCCCGGGTGAAAGCTAAGGTAAACAAAGTTTTCTCACCAATGCATTAGCATGGGATCATCTTTTAGAATAGTCGAGTTCTCGAATAGTTTGAAGGAAAAAAAGTAGCTCGGTGCACAAAGCTCCCATTATACATAGGTCTCAATGAAAGCCTAATCGCACTTGTTTAATTTTATCTTATATTTCTATAAGAGATAGTTCCATGTTTTGTTGAAGAAATTATTTCTGAACTTTTTCCTTACTCGTTATTAGTGGTTGCTAGGCTGAACTATCACATGACTATAATAATTTAACATATGTCTGGAAAAGTGAATTAGAATGATGAAATAATTTATCATCATAGAAATAGTACTGATTTTAAAAAAAAATTCATTCATTCATAGATTTTGACTTATAAGCCATGAGCCATAAGAATTTTAACTTATGACTTATTTTTGTTATTTTGCCTCAAAAACACCTACTTAAAGCACTTTTTTATCTTCTGCAAACACTATAAAAGTGCTTAAAAACTATTTTGGTTTCAAAGCACCTAAAATAAGGTAATTCAAACAGGCTCTGAGTCATACTCCATAATACTACATGTGTTTAATGTAATTTACCTTTAAAATCCTTAGGGATCGTTTGGTTGGAAACAAGTTATAAGGGATGAGTTGATACGGGATTAGTTATTCGCCTCTGAGGATACTAGCATTCTGATGGGATAAGCCCAATAGAAATTAGTTATCAGCGATTTATCAAACAAGCTGTTCAAATATAATCTGGAGATTATTTGTCCTTATCCTTTCTACCAAACGAGCCCTCAAATTATTACATTCTCGTGGTTTGTAAAAAGAAAAAGGAAGAAAACGTTTAATAGCTTTCTTCTTCATAATATATTACCGGAGAGTCGAGGGCACTCATTTCCCCCAGAATTACTGTTTTTGCCTACTTTGGAAGATGGCTGTCGCTAATCTGCAGAGATTCGCTTCCCGTATCGCACGAAACCCTTCAATTTTCTCAATAACCCGATCTTCCGCCACGTCATCCTCATCTCCAACCCGCACCGGATCCGCCAAAGTCTCGGATCGTATCGTCAAGCTCTTCGCCGTTGACCCTGAAGGTCATAAACGTGAAATCATCGGACTTTCGGGTCAAACTCTTCTCAAAGCCCTAACTAATCACGGGTTAATCGACCCGGATTCACATCGCCTTGAAGATATCGACGCGTGTTCCTCTGAGTGTGAGGTGCATATTGCTCAGGAATGGCTTGAGAAGCTTCCAGAAGCTACTTATGATGAACAGTATGTGTTGAAGAAGAATTCTAGGGCTAGGGTTTTGAACAAGCATTCAAGGTTGGGTTGTCAGGTTGTGATTTCACCGGAGCTTCAAGGAATGGTTGTTGCAATTCCTGAGGCTAAGCCATGGGATATCCCATAAAAAGGTGTTTTTTCTTAAGTTTGTGGTTTGAAATCTTAGTGTTTTGAGTTAATAATATGTTGAACTTGTGGAATTTGATGGGCAATTTCTGTCATAATTGTCTCAAAGTTGATGACTTTGTTGTTTTAAATGAATACCTTCCGAATTCATGTTTGAGTTATCTTTAGTATTTATCTGTCTTTGGTGGTTTGACGACATTTTAATTTACTGGTACTTGAATGAAATTGGTTCGACAGAGCGGAACAGACAGAAATATCAAACATTCATATAGCTGGTCCCGTCTAATTAGTGATTAAGCCATAGGATTAGCTTCTCAAGAATGGCTCGAGAAGCTTCCTATGATGAGCAGTATGTGTTGAAGAGGAGTTCTAGGGCTAGGGTTTTGAACAAGCATTCAAGGAATGGTTGTGGCATTCCTGAGGCTAAGCCATGGGATATCCCATAAAAAGGTGAAATGAATGTTTTGCTAAGTTTGTGATTTGGAATTTTAGTGTTTTGAGTTAATAATATGTGGAACTTATGGTACTTGATAGGCAATTTGTGTTAAAATTGTCTGAAAGTTGACGACTTTGTTTGTTTTAAATGAATATTTTCCCAATTCCTGTATGAGTTATCTTTAATATCTTTGTCTTTGGTGGTATGATGACAAGGTAATTTATTGGTACTAGAATGAAATTGGTCTGATAGAGCGGAATGGATATAAAAAATTGATATAGCTGGTTCCAACTAAGTAGTGATTGAGGCATTGTTTTTGTTGTGAGCTTATAATTACTCTACATTCTCACATAGTCTGAAGATTTTCATGTTTATGTTTTAGTAAAAATGTGTTAATGACAAGGCTATTACTAAATTTGGTGAGAGGTGGAAAACATTATACGCGTTTCTTTACCATTGGTCACCAGCTCGGCTGCAACTAAACATTGCATGCTACTGGATGTCCCTATAAACTAATTGTAATGTATTAGCTACTTTTTACTGAGTATATTACATCACAGACCTTCTAAAGCAACGAGAATTTTTTAGCATTGGTCGCCGATCTGCTGCAACTAAACACCTAGTGCTACTGGATGTACCTCGAACTAATTTTAATGTATTGGCTGGTATTTACTGAGTAAATTATGTTCCTGACCCTCGAAAGCAACACGAATTCATTATGTACAAGCTACTATTTACTGAGTAAATTATGTCCCTGGCCTTTAGAAGCAACAAGAATTCATTCTACTGTAAGGAAATTGTCCTGGTTCAGTTTGCATGGATTCTAGTTACACTCCTTAGCAGGAGGACATGTGGTGCTATGTTTGGGATCAAACAAAAATCCAATTTTCATATTTGGAGGGCTAGGACTCTAATCGGGACCTTAGGCACAAGGGACTGTCCCAGGAAAGGAGTTCTTATGTGGCAGGCTTCAGAAACGTAACAGGGTATGACTGCAAATACTAAATTCATTCTGAGAACTGGTTAGTAGGCAACCATTAGTTGTTCACCCCTAACATTTGTCCAGCTTACTGTTTGTTTGAGGTTATGAGCATCGTCATGTGTTAGCTCTAGATGTCTACTTTCTCTATTACTTTTTATCATTCCCATCACTTCTGCTAGAAGGCTTATTTAGACCAGTGTTATCAAAAGCGAAAAGCACAAAAAAGCTCTAAGGTCAGCTGGGGCTTTAAGTTCAAAGCGCAAATAAAGCGTGGGCTTTAATGAAAAAAAGCGCAATGGTGCAAAAATACAAATATATATATGTTTAGTCCAAGATTAATAATAATAAGAATGAATAACAAATATATGGAGAAAAAAATTGTAAAAATATTACGATAAAAGTGAAATATCAATCATCTAGCGTCCTCGAGAGGCTGGTTGGTAAGGAAAGTATGTCTTAGAGCCTTGATGGCGACAACGAAGCGCACATAAAGCGAGGCGAAGCACTCAACATGTTTTGAGCCTCGCTTCAGGGCTTAAGCGCGCCTTTGATAACACTGATTTAGACCTATATCTCTTTTCGCTGTTAGGTGTCCCTAAATTTCCATAGCTATCCAAAAAAAAATAGGTCATGCATCAAATTCCTTGCTTTTTTTTTTTTTGATAAACTAATAAAGTTTTATGAAGATGCTTGAGGCTAAAGGTGTACCCGTGGCTTGTATTAGAGCGATAAAGGACATGTATGATGGAGCCAAGATCAGGTTAAGGACAGTAGGAGGAGACTCGGAGCACTTCCCTATTCTGATGGGGTTGCATCAGGAATCAGCTCTTAGCCCGTTTTTATTTGTCTTGGTGATGGATGGATTCACGCGACAAATCCAAGGCGAGGTGCCTTGGTGTATGTTTTTCGCGGATGACATAGTCTTGATTGACGAGACTCGCAGCGGAGTTAACGCTGAGCTAAAGGGTTGGAGACAGACGTTAAAGTCTAAAGGATTTAAGTTGAGTAGGACAAGACGAGTACTTGGAGTGCGGAGTTCGGTGGCGTACCAGCGAGGTGGCGTGGAAATGAGGCTTGGTACCCAGGCCATCCAAAAGAAGAGAAGTTTCAAGTATCTTGGGTGTATTATACAAGGAAATGGGGATATCGACGATGATGTTACACATCGTATTGATGCAGGGTTGATGAAATAGAGGTTCACTTCCGGAGTCTTTGTGTGACAAAAAAGTACTACCAAAACTTAAAAGCAAGTTCTACAAAGTGGTGGTTAGACCGACTTTGTACAGGGCGGAGTGTTGGCCAGTCAAAAACTCTCATGTTCAGAAGATAAATGTCGCGAAAATGAGAATCTTTGCGGTGGATGTGTGGGCACACTAGGAGAGATAGGATTAAGAATGAAGATATCCGGGACAAGGTGGGAGTGGCATCGGTGGAGGACAAGTTGCGGGAAGTGAGGCTGAGATGGTTTGGGCATGTGAAGAGGAGAGGCACAGATGCCCCAGTGCGAAGGTGTGAGAGGTTGACTATGGACGGTTTCAGGAGAGGTAGAGGTAGGCCAAAGAAGTATTGAGGAGAGGTGATTAGGCAGGACATGGCGCTGTTTCAGCTTACCGAGGACATGACCTTAGATAGGAGGCTGTGGAGGACTCAGATTAGAGTAGAAGGCTAGTAGGTAGTCTCGCTTATTCCTTCGTACTAGTAGTCAATGCCACGTAAGATTAGACGTTCATTTTGGATCACTTTAACGGAGGAGGGGTATATTCGAACCAGTAGTATAACGGCAGGGGTATATTTGGACCGAAAGTATAACAAGGGGTATATTTGGCCCTTGTCCAATCTACCTTTGACATGCTTCTTGTTACTTCTATCAGACCAACCTCTTTTTCACTGGGCCATGTCAGCTTAGATTTGCATATCTTCAGATCATGACTATAAAGGTGCTTAGACTTACTTGGAAGTATGTAAACTTCATAGTTCAGCAAGAAATTAGGTCAAGAAGTTAGTGCATGGCAAAGTCTGTTGCCTGCAATGGTAATTTCCACAATAGGCTCGAGATAAAGCTTGAACTAGCAAATTCGATTTCAGGTGGCAGAAGGACCTCAAACTTACACCTTTTAGTGTTCATTCACCTAAAGCTCTTTAGTATTAATTGTAATTTACAGTACATGCGTAAAGGATGAGATGATAAAAAAGGTGGAATTGGAAATAAAAAGCTGAACTTCTTGGTTGGATTTTGGCAACTTAATGATCAACTCAATCCGATGACCAGCTTGCAAGAAAGAATTGTACTGGCACATCTCATCACCATTTAAAGTTTTAAAAATGGCAACTTGTAATATGCTTGCATATTTTTTAATTGAGTTTCCCAGTTGCTTGGGATCTTGTTCTGGTGCTTATCTATTTCAGTAGTGCTGGATTCTTTTTCTGTTTTTCTGAATACTTGGAGCAAACACACTCTTTGTTGAATGGAGGTGAGTGCAAGGGCTTCTTTGGTCGCGAAATGTGTCACTTCTTCTGTTGTCATTAAGGTTTGTTCCCCTGAGTTCAAGATGTCCCTTCTGCTTCTCTTTCACTACTTCCCTCATGGGATTGGTCAAGCTCCTTCAGTTATTGCTCGATCCGATTCGGAACCTATTGGTCGTTTTCTTGAGCAATGAGATTTCATTTCCTATATACTTGTCAATGAGATCGCTAATCCAAGATCTTGGAGGACACACAGTTTGATCACATTCTTATACTTTTCTATCTCCATTAAGAATTATTGTGGAGGTCAATAGGTTGATTTGAATTCCAGTTGTCTATCGATATTCGGTTGTGCACCCTTCCCCATTAAGTATCTAAAGACTATCTGATAAAGAAAGATGAAATTGGGTAGTCGGAATGCATTGCAAACAAGTCAGCATTGGACTAATTACTGGAACTAACCTATCGGATGACAGCGATGATGGTGGCTGCATAATGCAGTAGCTGTACTTGGAAACTTTCTCCTGTCTTGCCTCCTAAATATGAACTAATTTAATGAATTACATTTCCAGGAAATGTTTCTGGATTAGTAAGTTTGATGCTTCTGGGTTTTGTTCCTTTGACAACCCATGTTAGACAGGGTAGTCAATTGGTATATGGTAAATATACTAAAAATGAGTTACTGCCGAGACACAACCCTCTCATTGTCTTTATCAGTTGGCATGAGCAACTCTTCCTTCCTCCTCTAAGGGTAGTGTATGGGCGAATTTATGCACATCTCGACAAATTCACTGGGCACCTACTAGTTCCACCAACACAAGATTGGGTAACTTTACTCGCGAAGGCTTAGATAGGAAGTATTGTTGGGCTCAACAAGCAGAAACTCCTATCATGGTGTGATGTTGTCTGATGATGTCCGCTCTAGATCAAGTATGTCGATTTTCTTCAAAAGCTTTACACCATTAGGCGTACCCTACACCTTATGTGGAACTTTGTTTGCACGCCCAACAAAAGGAAATCCCCTAGCGCTTTTATTTTTTATCTTCATTTAAGTTTGAATCACTCGTCGCGCGGCGCTTGCCTAGTGCGAGTTACCTCTCCTGTGTGGTTTGCGAGCTATTGCACAGGAGCTGGGTTTATCCTTTGCGCACCCGAAGGGTAGCGGCTGCGGGTTCCCATGTTATCAAAAAAAAAAAAGAAGAATTTTCTCACTTTGAACTGACCAAGCCACACCATCAACATTTATGTATGAACAACTCATGAAGTACCTAGTGGAGACAAAACCGCATACCCAGATAAGAACACAGCAGTCATCTGCAGATTTGGTCCCCTTAATCTTTGCAATACATCCGCCACAAACCACGGAGTAGCTCGAAATCAGATTTAAGAGTCCCTCCAATAATTCAAAGGCCATTATTACGACTTTATCGCTGAATCTATCAATTTCTCCAACCTATATTTAGCTGGATACTACTTACTAGTATAGACCACTATATTTTACGTGGTCCTAAACCTCCACCTCACTTCACGTCTACAGACATGAGCTCCACAATTACATTTTTCAAAAGATGCCGTCCAAACTGCGGTTTGAGACCCATTCAAAGGGTAAAGACTCACTTGTACCGGGTATTTATATCAAACTAAGCAATTTAAGCGACGCAACAACAACAACGTCTGTATATTAAAAAAAGTGGGGAGTTTGGGAAAACTAAGCAATTTAAGCGTAGCAGTTAAAATTAGAGCGCCGTGATTAAGTGAAAAATGTGTGTACGAAAGACAAGTATCTTGAATTCATTGACTTGACGTAAACATGAATGCGAGTAAATTTTCTCCCCAAGGGCTTCCATCGCGCTTGCCTTGGTCTTATATGATAAGTGCTGCTATTGATCCATATTATCTATTTTTTGATTGTTTAAACTACTATTTATATTATCTCCTAAAAATTTAACACTCCACTAAATTTGGAGCAATAAAAAAATTACCTTTTTCAAAACTTCAAATATTTTAAAAACAAATCTAATGTAACGGAAGACTAATATGATGGGCAAAATGACTAATGAAGTCATGAAATAAACCAAGAAAGGCGGAAACTGGATATTCCTGAATCTCGTGGGGCTATTTATCTTAAGAGAATATATACCTCAAAGATAGCATCATTGATCCAACGAAATTAGTGGGTGTCCTCAAACCACCCCTCTTTTGCTCCACCTTTTAAACCCTTAGCTACATTTCTCTCTTCTCAGAAATATAATTTCAAATCTTGTTTTCTTCCACATTTCCTTTTTTCATTTTTATCATTCAAATCATAAACCTTGATTTTTATGCTTCTTTCTTCTTTGTTTATGCTTCATTTATCATCTATCCCAAACCCAAACCCTTTTCCTTTTATACTAAGACCAACAAGTTTTTATTTATCATTCTCTTGTAATTTCCTTCATCTCATTATCAAATGGACCCCGTAGAGCTACATAGAATTTTCCAAATGTTCGATCGCAATGGCGATGGAACCATTACAAAAAAGGAGCTCAACGACTCGTTACAAAACTTGGGAATACACATTGAGGAACAAGAACTCATCCATATGATTGAAAAAATAGACGTAAACGGAGATGGATACATAGACGTAGATGAATTTGGGACATTATACAAGACAATAATGGACGAGAAGGATGAAGAGGAAGACATGAGAGAAGCTTTCAATGTGTTTGATCAAAATGGTGATGGATATATAACCGTGGAGGAGTTGAGGTCAGTTTTAGGGTCATTAGGATTGAATCAAGGCAAAACTTTAGAAGATTGTAAGAGGATGATCATGAAAGTTGATGTAGATGGTGATGGTATGGTTGATTTTAAAGAATTTAGACAAATGATGAAAGGTGGTGGATTTTCATTGACATGAAAATTAGATGAAAGGAAGAAAAAGAAAGAAAAAAGAAAAGGATATGTACAACTGTATATCCTTTTCTGTATGTGGCCCTTTCGAAGAATTAATACATGTCAATTTTTTTTAATCTTGTGATCATAGACTTGTTATTTTCTTTAATCTTGTGATCATAGACTTATTTGACTTTTGATTTTTTTTTTTTCACTTTTCGTTCTTAAAATTAATCACTCAACTAACTAGGTATCAATGTCAAATTAGTTTAGCGTTATATCGTTATATCTATATCTAGCTGAATGAGGGTAGTCTCCAAAAATAACAACTTTAGAAAAGGTAAGAATACGTTTCATGTTTTTTATTGAAATGTCCCAAACTTCCGCTCATATGCAAAATAATTTATGCGCATTTTATTATTAGAATTTATGTCTGATATAAAAATAAAAATTGCATCGAGAAGCTTTTTAAAATTAAGGCAATTTTTTCAACAAAATTGTTTAGCAAGGACAAAAGTTCTAGAGCACGTATAGACATTTCTGCAATTTTCTCAAGAGTGATGGTATGGGCCTTTAACGAAGAACATACTAGCCCAAGTCCATTAACTTCTCTCAAAAGGCCTGCTAAGTGTATTCAATTTAGACCCTTGTAACTGTTCCCCGCCGGACACCAAAAAAGTCCGAAAATGATGGGAAGAGGCTTTTTTCCGGCGAGACTCTGCAAATCACGACAGCTCCAACATCTCTTCATCTCCCGACCCGTTTTAGCCCATTCACTTTCCCAGAAAAACAGGTACTATTTCTATATTTTATACTCCATCCGTCCCAAAATAGGTGTCGTTTTAGCTCATTTCACGCGTATTAAAAAATCAATAAAAACAATGTTTAGTTTACTAAATCACCCCTATTTATTACATGTTTTTTGAGAATTGAGTAATATTAAAAAGGAATACTTCTTTAAGGTTAAGGTTATAGTGAGAAATAGTTGCCAACTTTGGTCTTGAATTCCTAAAGTGAAACTTATTAATGGGACAATTTTTTTTAGCTAAAACAACACTTATTTTAGGACGGAGGGAGCATTTTTTTTAATTAGAACACATTGTTACCAAAAAAAAAAAAAGTTGTGGGTGTAGTGGGTAATAGTGGAACCAGTACTAAATTACTGAAAGTTTTGAATCTGTTTCTGATAAGTGCTTGGTTTGAATCAGTAATTTTATAAATCTCATGATATATTAGTCTCTTTAATGCAATTAAAGTGCTTGGTTTGAAGAAGTAATTTTGCTAATCTCATGATATATTAGTCTTTTTAATGCAATATGCAAGGTTTTTGAGAGGGGAGTGACAGTTAGGCCGCGCTTTATTGTACAAAAATATGATCTTGGATTAGTATATTCGGCTCGGTATTTCTGCACAACTGGCAAAGCTGGTGAAACGTCGAATGGCGGTGGAAATGATGCTGTTGCAGAGAGTTCCGGCGAGTCTAAAGAAGATAAAATCAAGAGGAAGAAACTGAAGGGTAAAAGAGAGGTTGTAAAGTGGTTGAAGTTCTTCAGGTGGAAGAAGAAGAAAGAGTACCAACGAATGACGGCTGAAGAAAGAATCCTTTTCAAATTGAGGAAGGTAATGTTTTACTTATAGCATGTTAGTTTTGACATGAATTAAGTGATATTTGGAAAATAGTAGTATCTGAAGTTGAGAAATGGCATTTCACTTGAAAACAAGTTGACCAGTTTTCAAGTTTAAAAAACTCATCTGCGAAAAGTAACCAAAAAATCATTTTAATGTATAACCAAACAATGTATTGAAAATATTTTTTTAAAAAAAGGAACAAAAAAGAGATTATGTTCCAAACGGGTCCTTAGTCTAGTGGAAGTTTTGTAAGGTGATGTTTGAAGTACTTATGCTGCATAGATTTTGGTGGCTTCAATCTGTTTGAAATACCATTCTCTTTGGCTTTTGACAACTCCATTTTAATATGTCTTAGCATGTTTATTTTCTTTGAATCCATCAATAACTTATACCTCAATCTCAACGTAATTAAGGTTAGCTATTCCACTATATCTGGCATCATTTCATTCCAATACTGGCAGTATGTATTTCTAAGGCAAAATGGGATTCTTTGAACTTAGTGGTTCTCTAACACTCATAGTTATCCCTGCACTGACATTCAAGTCTATAACGTGCCTAAAAAGAACCTCTTGACAAATATGAAACTAATGCAAGTGTAATAACAAATAAGCCTTGATCCCCCAACTAGTTGGTATCTTCAATAAATTTTGGTTGTATTGATTCATGAGTATTACCCTTTGCCATTTCTAAACCATTATGTGTTCCTGACATATGTCTTTGTTGAGGTTGAATAATCTAACAGACTGTTAGTATCAATCTAGTCATGTCAAAAGGATATATGAGTTCTGCCGTTGTGGTGTCATTTGCAAATGTAGAACTGTATTTGTTGTGACTTAAGTTTCTTCACTTATATACTTACCAAGAGATGCTAAAGAACCAAACTGTTTGGTTAATTACTTTATGGCAATTTAGTATCCAATACAAATATGGATGGTGTGCACCACCTTTTTAATGGCTACTCTTGAATACAATTGAAGTCTTTACGGGATTGTAAATTTTCATTTTCTAGGCAAGGAATAAAGAGGAGAGGCTTGTTGAAGCTCTTAAAAAAGTCGAGCCTAAGGAGAAATTGGAAGCTACTCATGACCCAGAAATATTGACACCAGAAGAACACTTCTACTTCCTGAAAATGGGGGAGAAGTGCAAAAATTATGTACCTGTTGGAAGACGTGGGATATACCAGGGTGTAATCCTTAATATGCATCTGCATTGGAAGAAGCACCAAACTCTGAAAGTAGTGGTGAAAACATTCTCTCCTGAGGAGGTTAAGGAAATTGCTGCAGAGCTTGCAAAATTAAGTGGTGGAATAGTTCTTGATATCCAGGATGATGACACCATTATAATGTACAGAGGAAAGAATTACTCTCAACCACCAACTGAGATAATGTCTCCAAGAAGTACTCTTTCCAGGAAAAAGGTTCTCTTACTCGTCTGATAATTTTTGTGTATGCTATTATGTGAAACTAAGGGTGTCAAATGGGCGGGTTGGATTGGATTTGGGCGGGTCAAAATGGGCTGAGTTAATAAATGACCTGCCCAAAAGTTACTTGGGCTGAGATGAGTTGGGCTAAAATGCGCTAAAAAGCTGGTCATAACTCATAACCCAACCCGCTCAATTCTTACTAAGTTTTAATTTCTTTGTTTGTTCTTTTATAATTTTTTAAGTACATAATAAAACTACTTTTTTTCTTTATTATGGCTATATATAACATGTCAAATTAAGCAGGGATCTAGTAGCTTTGGCTACCTGAACTTCCACCTTGTTGGTGAGGGTTCGAATCCCCACGTTGTACTCCCCTTCCCCTACCCCCTATGTAATAATAATAAATAAATAAAATAAAAAATAGATGTAACAGATCAAATTAAAAAATATTTTGACAAAGTTTTATGGGTTAATTTTGGGCTATATATCAGCCCAATTTTTAGATGGGCTGAAATGGGTTTGGCTAAAATGGGCTGAGCGAATAAATAGGGGGGTCATGGGCTAACCCTATGTGGAACCCCATTTTTTCGCCTCTCTTATTTGTTATTGCTCCTTGTATACAGGCCTTAGATAAATCTAAATACAGAGATTCCTTGAGAGCTGTTAAGAGGCACATTCCACGGCTGGAGCAAAATCTCGAGCTGCTTCGGTTGCAAGCTGAAAACACAACTGGTGCTCCTGACGAAAATCAAGAGATTGGCTTGGAGAATATTAGCCCTGAACATCGTTCGGACCAGCAAATCGAGGCATCTGATAAGCTCAAACGGATAATGGTTGAAAATGAAGAACAGGGTGAAGAAAATGATTCGATGGTAGATACAGATATAGGCTCAGATACTGAAGATCTTTCAGATATATTTGAGACTGACTCTGAGGAAGAGCACGAAGAGAAGACCGAAGAACCTCTTTATTTGGATGTGTTTGAAAAGTTTCCAGTGCAGAGCAATGGAGATGCACAGGATTTTGAAGAGCATTTGCGTCAAATATCTTCTAACTCGAGGAAAGAGAAATCACCGGGTGAAGATGTGGATACACCGCGTCTCGATGATGTCGATAGGATGATTCTGCAAGCTGCATCGCTTTTGAAGAAAAGGAGGAGATGAGACGTGATTTATTTGTTAACAGAAGTTCGAAACTCCTAAATGAGGTTTGTTACGCGATAGGGATGGTGAGCCTGTTATAGTCAGCAGTTTGCAGCAGGCGAGAAGCAGCGATTTCATCCAGGTTCATCATTGTGGTTCAGTTCTCGTCCCTGTCAATACTACTCTTACGACTGAAGTGGAGAAAATGAGCAGTCGCAGCTGTTAAATGGTCTTCAACGATAGCCTTGGTAGAGGAACACATGAAAAACTTGTTCTGGTGAACAAAGAAGATTACAAGATTGGCAATCTGGAGTTCTCACACTGACCAGTGATGATGACGACCAGGAACTTAAATAGCAAATCTCTTGCATAAAAAAGAGGGTCACTCATTGATTATCTGCAATTTCATTTTGGGGTTCCTGCATAATAGGCTTATTGTTTTTACAAGGGCTGATTCTTCCCTAATCCATAGTGGAAATTCACATGCTTGAGCAGCAAGCTCTTGCTGACACCAGAAAGTAGTTTGATATAGTTCATTCATAGCTTACAACTTCGTTTCAAAGTCTTGGTGCCACTTATCTGATATTTCATCGTTATTACGATAAGTTAATATGATTTGGTTAAACCCGCATATTTTCAAGCGCGCAAGCAATGTTTATTTTTTTAGAAAATGTATGTAGTATGTCAGAATTGTATGTAGTACGAAGTTGATGACTGCCGTTTCTTAAATGTGTTTACTATGTCAACATTATTTATAAGCTAATGTTTCTTTCTGCTGCTTTGGGTTATTGAGATCTTATTGCATTATTAGTATATCACTTAATATATGAATAAGGGCAGTAATGGATTCAAGATTTAAATTTTATGCTTAAATCTTTAAGGTCTTTAGCACAGATTATGTACTTCTGAAATTATGAATTCAGATTTGAATATTATTTTTTTGGCTTAAAAATACTGAGGTTGAATGAATCCGTCATCTCCGAGTTGCTTCCATCACTGAATAGGGTAGTCTTCCATGTGCAACTCAATATAAAAATGGGACAATGCATCAATGTTGTGGTAGGTGGACTGAAGTCAGAATCTTATAGTAAGGTGATAAGAAAATGATTTTGTCAATTGTGTTCTCCATGTGAAAAAGAGAAAAAGAAAATGCAAAAGGTCACAGCATTAACTCTCAGAAGGCTGTGGCGATTTTTTAAAGTGCAAAGGCGTTTGTTTAAGCTCTTTGTCAAAGAAAGCTTTCAAAAAAAAGTCTGTAGTCCTATAAAAAAAGAACTTGAGGAAAGAAATCAAGAAAAGTGGCTAGGATACTACTAAAAAAAAAAAAAAAAAAAAAAGATTTGGTGGGCAAAATTACCACTTGTGCTTGAAGGAGGTAGGTGAAATAGCAAGGTGCAAATAAGGGTAGCTCGCTCATCATTTTACATTTACAACTATCTTTGTTTAAATTTAGATTCGATTATTCGATATCTGCATTGAAATTGATTAAATTGATTCTTCATTGTAGGGCCCATTTAAGATGCTCTGATAGAATTTTTTAAATTCCATAACTCGAATCCTGGACCTTAGGTTGAGGACGGATGGACCCCAACCATCCCATTGTAACACGGAACACTCTATCTCACTGCTTCATCCAATAGTTAGGGGCAGAGCTAGAAGCATCATGGTTCGGCCTAACATAAGACCTTAAGTTAAAATCTTATATTTTGTACAATAATCACAAATTTAGAATACAGTTAGTGATATCTGATATCATCATCCTAATAGTTAAAACATATAAAGTGCGAATTCTGGCTCCGATACATTGTTATCAATTTTCAATAAACAAATTCTTTTACAAAAAACATCTTCATAAGAATACCGATTTATGTGAACTGTTTCTTTGTTAATTACACCAAAAAAAAAAAAAGCTACAATTTTTATATTTAGAAATAATTCCTTTATCACATGATAATTTATCAGCGCAAAATATGGGTGGACATTTAGCATTTCTGTTAAAAGTGTTTTTCTTTTTCTTGAAATTCCGTATGGGTTAAATAAGTTCGCATAAATTAAAACAAATGGAGTAACATTATCGTCGATCTTTAATAAAATCTTTCCCGAAAATATTTTTTTACTCTCTAATATAAATAAATTATTTTTCAAAAAATGTTTTTCATCACTATCCAAAGTCAAAACACGCCTATCTGTCTCACATGCCTCCAAATCCTTACTTATTTGTATTTCAGCGTTCTCTACTCTCTATCTTTTCTTCTTCATCGCCCTCAAGTCAAGTTTCACTGAATCTGAAAGTCTCTCAGAATTACCTGTGAGTACCCTTCTCTCTCTATACAAATCTTTGTAATTCTGTGTTATTTAATGGAGTATTTTATTTAACTATACCCAAATGGGTTGCCACTAGCCTCATGTTAGTACATGCATGTTTCAAGAATTATGTATATCTTGGATTTAACAGTTATTATACTCTTATATGTAAATATAAGTGACTGTGAAGTGTAAAGGCTCCTCCTTTTGATAATTAATATGAGTATGTCTTATTTGGACTGATGATTTGTGCTACATTTGCCTGAAAATAAAAAGGGGATCGTTTTGTTTATTAATTTGAATTTTAGAAATAGCCCTTAATTTTCATCTCTAGATATGTTTGGGTTTTGAACTATTTTAATGATTTACCCACTTGGGGTGCCATCAGCCTCTTGTTAGTATATGCATGTTTCAAGAATTATGTATGTCTTGGATTTAATAGTTATTATGCTCCTATATGTAAATATAAGTGACTGAATAGTGTGAAAGTCTCCTCCTTAAGGGTAATTACTACTATTTTTTTAATTTTATTTTTATAAAGATTTTTTTTTTTTTTTTTTTGATAAAGTACTACTATGTTTTTATTTGTACTTCTCTTTTGTGCTATATTTGCCTGAAAATAAAACGGGGATTTTTTTGTTTATTAATTTGACTTTTAGAGATATGCCCTTAATTTTCATCTCTAGATATTTTTGTGCCCTTTGAAAATTTTGCTCATCCTTTTCAATTTTTCACCAGTATTCCTTCCCTGATTTAGACACCTAGTTCTGTTTGGTATTAAGTGGAATTTTTTGAAAATTATTTGCTGGAAAAATTTTCAGGTGTTTGATTGGTGAGTGGAAAATATTTATTAAGGATTGATATTAAGTGTGAGAATTGGATAATGTTTTTCTTTGGAAATTTGATCGGATTTCTTACTGTTAATGATCGATAATAATGTCTGAGCATTGGTTGGAGCGAGTATATAGATTAAGTGTTGAGATACTTGTAAAGGAAAACCTTTTATGCCATAGGTGAAGAAATCATTAATTTGCTTCTTTTTAAAAAATAAGAAAATGAAGCAAATAGAGCTGAATGGATACAATAGATTCACATAGTCAAGTTCCACTAATTTTAGAATTGGCGTTGAGGCCTAATTGACTGATCACTTTCGCTGATTTCACTATGATTCTTGCATTTGCTCTTTTTGCTGCCAGATAGACTTTGTTTAAGAATACCACCGCCGGGAGTCAATAAGAAAACATGTGCTAAGTTTCAGATTAGTGAATAAACCGAAGGGAAAGAAGAGACATTTCTCTCTCAACGCCTGTTTCCTTAAAAATGTAATAGGTGTAGTACATTTTCCTTCTAATTCTTGATAGGTCATCGAATCAGAGTTGAACTGATCTTTACAACTGAAGTAATATGACATCTGTAAACCGCGGATTAGCATTTAGCTCATTAACTCCTTCTCTGATGTATGGACGCCACTTTTTTCTGTGTTGCAGATCACAGGCATTGAGGAAATGGTATCTCAGGGAGAAGCTCATCCCTACATTCCGCAAGATCTGAAATTGCCTGGTTTTGTTCCCATATTCCTCTCACAGTCACACATAGTTGGTGTGTATGGCCTCGCATCCTTCCTGGTTGTTTTGTTCATGTGGATACTCTCAGGTGATTATTCAATGATTATTGCCTTACTTATTGCAAGCAATTCCTGCTTTCTCTTACATGATTTAATTTTAGAAGCAGTTAGATGTTCTCATTTTATTTTCCTTTACGAAGTATACTCTAGTAAGTAGTAACTGCTCGGAAGTAGAAGGGAAGAAGTTGAGTTGAGTGTGAAACCTTCGCCAAACATTTCATTGTTCAGAGTTCGGACAGGAAAGTATTTACGGAAAAATTGTGCTTCCAGCTCCACGGTCTAAGACTCAAATGACTTCTTTGTTCATACTAGATATTCCTTTGACTATTTGTATGTAGATATTCTATAACAGATATACTTTGGGTGTTTAGGTACTTGTAACCTCAACCAGATACCCATGTCCTAGTTGAATCACTATGTTTGTCAGTTATTCAGCTATAGAGATCATTTGTCAGTTATTCCGCTATAGAGATCATAACTGCCATAGAAAATGCTTCAAAAAGTATCACTCACAAGTTGAAACAAAGAGAAAAAAGAGAATCTAATCTGATGTTAATGTCAACCTGCAACTTTGCTGACTTGCGCATGCGATTAAAGAAGATAAAAAAAGTTTGATCCAGTGAAAAGATTTCTTTACAAGTTCTATACTTGTTCAAAATTTTCAGCTGCATTAGTGTTATAAATCTCCACATGCTAAGCCCATCCGAGCTGCTTGTTTGGTCTTTTTCGTTCCCCATTGTGGCCTTGCCTCGTTTTCTAACTTCATTTCTCCATGTTTTACTTGCTAGGGTTTGTTCCTAAAATATCAAAAACTGACAGAGTGCTCATGTGCTGGTGGATTTTCACGGGCCTAACCCACATGGTCCTTGAGGGGTATTTCGTTTTTACTCCAGATTTCTACAAAAAGACTACTCCTGTTTACCTTGCTGAAGTCTGTAAGTCTCATTTTAGCAAGTCTTCTTACAGACAAGAACAGTTTATTTCTATTAGGAAATGTTTCTAATTTGGCATATAAAAGTACCAACAAAAAGCAAAATTTTGCAGGGAAAGAATACAGCAAAGGTGATTCAAGATACGTAGGGCGGGATGCTGGAGTTGTTAGTGTCGAAGGAATCACAGCTGTCATAGAGGGGCCCGCATGCCTTCTTGCAGTGTAAGTATCATTCTCAAGAGATATTAACTTGTCATGCCCCTTCAGATTGTCAGAATTAATGTGTTTGTCCTACGAGCAGTGGCGGATCCAGAATTTTCATTCAAGGGGTTCGAAAAAAACAACAAAAGCTAAATATAAAAATTAATGTTGTTGATGGGAATTGAACCTAAGACACTAGAGACAATTTTGAACACCCTGGACCACTTGAGCTAACCTTTTGTATTTGTTCAGGGTGTTCAAAAGTTAATATATGTACATAAACACAGAAAATCTACCCTATATATACTGAACACCCTCGGCTATCTTTAAGTCCGCCCCTGCCTAAGGGGTTGTTTGTTCACATGCTTGTTATGCATGGACTATAATGTATGTTTTTTATGCGGGAAATAAGATTTTAAGAATGAATAATTGTTATGCATGGAATATAATGTAGGGATTGTTATGCAGTGAGTAATAATTATACAAGGAATAACTTATCAAATAATAATGATAAAATAACAATAATAATCTTAATCAATAATAATATTAATCATACAGGGAATATGATATAAGGATTACTTACTTAAGGGTTTTTTTGTCCTCAAATAATTTTATCCTTCTACTATTCTTATTCCACACTTTACCCCGCATAAAATAACACGTAAATTCTCGTATAACTTAATATCAGTATTTTTTTTTATAGCGCCAGCCAAACACTGCATTAGTTTATTGGGGATTATTTTTTCTTATACAACAATCCAAATGCTGCATTAATTTTGCGGAGTTTTTTTTCCGGATAACCATGGTGTCCGAGCTTGGCACGCACCTTGACTAATTCCGGGGGTACCTGCTACTTCTCACCCAACACATGTACGAGGTAACTTTGTCCACCAAGGCTTGGATAGATAAGAAGAAATCACCTTGTGTTTTTACCTCCGCTGGTCCTTGAACCAAATGTTGTATGCGAGATTAGATGCTGGGATTATATTAACTAGTCCTTTCAACCTAACGATCCCTAAATGTATGGACAGGGCAGGAGCATGCATTCAAGTTTGTGTCTGTAAACCTAATTGTGCTTTTGGTTATTGGCATTGGCAGGTATGCCATAGCTGCTAAGAAGTCATACAGGCACGTACTTCAAATAGCCATTTGTTTGGGGCAGCTCTATGGCACAGCTGTTTACTTCATAACAGCTATCTTGGAAGGTGATAATTTTGCTGCAAGCCCCTACCACTACTATGCTTACTATGTCTTCGCAAATCATTTCTGGGTTTGGATACCAACTCTCATAGTGATTCACTGCTGGAAGAAAATATGTGCTGCCGTCAAGGTCCACGAGCAGAAGACCAAGACCCGCTGAGGTGATTCTAAACATTGAAATCCAAATGCCTCAACTGAAAAACATTGTCACAATTTTCTTCTCCTGATTTTATTTATGGTGGTTGAGTTTAATTTGCTGCATTAGAAACAATGCTGGAATATTATTAAGATGAAATGTCCAAGAAATCTGCTTATTCCTGCTGAAACATGTCATTCTATATCTCTGTTCTCCGTCCATATTTCTTAGTTTAGCGTCTTGTAAACTAACACTGTTCAGTTGCACGAAAGAAAAGATAAAAATGTTGAGGCCAAAATAAACTTACCATTTTTCACAACTTGCAACAACAAATAAAATCTGAAGATTATTAGTACTTAATAATTAAATATAAGATACTGCAGTGTGCATTAGTGCAATGAAATTAACTCTATTAAATATCTTAGACAACAGGGAAAATCTTCCATATGATTTTCCAGTGTGGACTTTCCTGTCCATCAAACCAAACGACGAAAAGAAAAAAAAAAAAAATGAAATAACAGTTCCCCTTACAAAGGGTCTGTGACTTAGCCGTAAATTTGGCCTACTGGACCAAAGCTGAAAAACAAGACAGGGATGAAGCTCCTCTATTATCTAGTTGAGTTACTGCCCTGGTACCGGTTGGCCATAGTTATCTGGTACCTGTTTTTGTGGGAGTTAACAAGTGTCTGATAGAATATTTGAGCTACACACAAACTAATCTGGACACACAATGTTATTAGAAAATACTAGTAAATGAAATAGGACTTGGTAGAACTCCAAAAGCTTGGCAAATCAAGCAGAAGCAAAACAGCTATCGACCAGTCCTCTATTCATGGAGGTGGACGCGTGCATGGGTAAATGCATACCATGCTGCAGAAATATAGACCAGAAGACCAGAAACCACCAGGATTATGAGGAAAGTAACTGATATAATAGTAGATTTAGCTCCACAGAACAGCCTGCCAGTTTTGATCTCAATCACATGCAACATAGAAACCATTAGAAACAAGCACCCCATAACAGAGGAGATTGCTGTCATCAACATCCCTGTTTTAAGGAGTCTTTCATTGACAACAACACTGAAACCGTGAGCTAACTCTTCGCTACCGAGGAGATTGAGGGAGAGTTTTATGGCCTGTGCCACTAGTGATGAGAAGAGAAAGAAACTGAACGAAAGCACCTCGAAGATTACTAGTTGCTTTACTGTTAGAATCCCTGGCTGACAACGCTCGCTACTGTTGAGGCTTTTTTGGCCCGGAGTTGCAAGAGATAGTCCCACAAAGATGGCAATGGTGAAGAGTGAATTTACGTTTATGACTCCGTCTAGGGCCGTCACCACAACACTGGTCTTGCCATTGCTGCCTGAGTTTCTGGCAAATGGCAAAAGCGAGATTATACATATAGGTTATGTCTTTTTCTAACTTTAAAAATTTCGTAACGATTCAGAAGAAAGTTAACCATACTTGTGATGACAAGAAAATGGATTTTGAGGCCCAAGACCATGTAAGGAGACAACAATTCATTGTATGCTCATACATGACAGACTCTAATATCATATATAAGAATTCAACCCTAAAAGCTCATGCGGTGAGAATTGCTCGAGACCATAAGGAGACAACAAACCATTGTTGCAATCAATGTGGGACAATCTAACACACACATAGGTGAATCTATTGGTGCATCATTGAAATGTATATCATATTGAGTATGTCTGGACCAATTTTGGAAAACCAGATAGATAATAAGCATGCTTAATAAGTTATGCTTACACCAATTTCTCCAAACATCTGAAAGCTAAAACACATCTAAGATGCCTAACAATGAAGGATTGAAATTGTATATATACTAGCAGTTATATCACTCCAATTTACCTGATTATACCCCTTTACTATACGATTTTCCTCTATTATAAATAGAGCTTGCACTTGCTTTACAAGCAATATAATTGTATAAATATTCTTTACAACGATAGTGCATAGGACTTAAAAAAGTAATCTACTTACTCAGAAGGCGCCATGGCTGTGCTCTAAACTGAGATGAATGGCTGTGTATTTGCTCTCTCTCTCTCTCTCACACACACACACACAGAGATAGGAAAGTTGCTCCACTTGGAGGTCTTATACATATGTGTATCCTTGATTTGGAGGTTAAGTATTTGGATGCATGATTTACATGGAAAGAGATATTTTGTTGAACTGTTCATTTTGGATTTGGAGTTTGCATACTTTAAAAAGGAGGTTAGAAGTGGAATAGAGTGAGTTCCAATTAAAGATAATATTCTAAAGAAAAGGGAAGAAATCTGCATTCTTTTTTTTGGTGGTCAAAGAAATTGTGAAGGCTTACGTCTATATATCTATCATTCTTTACGCATTCAATGGTTCTTTACAAATATTCTTTTAGTTAGATGACTCCCTTTGAAGTATATTTTTGTGTTAAGACGTAGAAAATTGATAATATAAAACTAAGGGTGTCGACGGTTAGGATCAGTCGGTTATGTTTGGAAATTTTGCACCATACCATTTTTTCGATTATTCTAGTACGTATAACCAAATTCTGAATTTTTTAAATCATCCAATCATCTCGGTTTTCTAACTCAGATTCGTGCATTATTTTACACTAGGGGTTTAAACACTGACAATGTAAATGTTCTTTATACTATCAAATCATTTAAAAGGTAATTACAGATAACTACTACTCGTAATAAATGGAATTAGTACCTTGAAAGATAAGACAACTAACTCGCTACAGCTGGTTAAATTGCACTCCTTGAAGCGCTCAGCTGTTCAATATACAATTTTCATATCCAATTTAACATTCAAATAGTTACATCAATTGGACAACTTAACAGATTTACTTGACATAGTAAGGAAGATCAAGGACATAAAGGAGGAAATAAGCCCAAGTGACACCAGAAATTCCACCAAAAAAGAATCCACCAGTGAACTTGGCCCATCCATCTGCAGTTTGCAATTGGTCAGGCACCTTCTTCCTGCCAGTCAATGTCAAAGATGGTGCTGTTGATGGCTCTCCTTCTTTGAATGATGAAATTCCATAAATAGTCAAACACATGCTAAGGATCACTACAAGTCCTGCTGCTGCCAAAGATCCAGCTCCCCCTGCATTAACAGTGTCGGAGTCAGAAATTTTAATAAGAATATTTAAAATAGCCGAACTTGTGAGCTCAAACGATTTTCGAACTACCTTTGTTACTAGAATAGGATTCAAATGTTAATACATATATACAAAAAATAAAATTATTTTTCCCTATTTGCTCAATACAATTTTACGATGAAGAGGATTTATTTGAATTCTTTCCTTGGTTGTGGCTTCACCACTGGAAGTTAAGAAGGTATATATGGGTTCAACTGATATCAACATTTTTGACATAAATTTTGAATGATAATTTGAAAATACATTCACTTCAGTGATAAGAATATAAAGATTGAATTCGCCAAGTTAAAATTACGAATCCGAACTTTACCTGCATAAGGTGTGTTTCTTAATGGACCAGCCTTTACAAATGGCCCGACAAGTAGGAATCCATGGGCCAGGCCGACTTCTACTCCTCTAAGAAGTGGGCTCACTGCAGTCCGGTAGGCTGGCAAGTTGGACAGGTACCATGCGATCAATGGGCTTGAGGTCACTGGAGTTTCAAGACTTCCAATGAACGGGTCACCATTCAGGGGCTGGATCACTTGGAAAGTGGGCTGCAGAACCAAGAAGAATTAGAACAAAAGCCCAATATGAAGAGGAGCTACATGTCAGAAATTATATAAACAGCTACCTTTTATAGGCTCCCAATAATATATAGCTATAAATTTGCAATTTACAAACTGTAGCTATCTTTTATGTGGTTTCGGCTCCGTGTTTTTAAATACATAAATTGTAAAACTTCCTTCACATAAAAGAAGCTTCCTAGTGTAATAATAAAGGTAACTTAAACCAAAAAGTTGATTTAGGAGTTTAAATTTCAGGTGTGGCATTTAAGCATCTTCTAATCCCCTATCAGGATTCCTTGCTCTGTCCCCAGCCTAAGAATTATAGTTATTGGAATTCAAGAACTTCAAAAGAAAAAAGACTAAACTACCCAAAAGTGGTGTTGGCGGAGCTGCATAGTTTCACTCTCTCTCTTTATCAGAAAATTATATTGTACATATATATAATGTTGAATCTTCTTTACACAAGAGAAACTTTCAATATAATGACAAAGGTGATTCAAAAAGTTGCTTTGGGTTGCAGGTTTTGATCTTAGGTGTGCCATTCTGACAATTTCTTAATTTCCAGTTAGAATTTCTAGCTCCCCCACTTGCCCAAAGAAAATACTGAAATTTAAATTAGGTGATTTTTCCTATATGTCGAAGTCTCAGTGGACAGAGTTGTGAGGAGTAGCAGGGACTAGAGGTAGATTCGAAATTTTATGTTTATGCGTTTTAAATCATATTTATTTATTTGCTTACAAGGTTCTGCATAGATTATTATACATATTAAGTAAATTCCTTAACATAAATACAAATCTGGACCAAAACTACTAGGTTCTACCAAACTCGTAACTTTAGTCCTAGATACGACCTTGATTGTTACCTCATAAAGATTAGTCTAGGTGCGCACAAGCCGAATGGAACAACACGATTATCCCAAAAAAAGTACATAAATTCAAAAACTTGATAAAAAGGAAGGGAGAAGAGGAGTGATTTGCCAACTTACTTTGTCAGTTTGGACAGCCTTGACTTTGAAACAAGATTTTCTTGTTGAAGGAAAGATCTTAAAAGGTGCACCAGAGATGCCTTTTGGAGTAACAAGGCCACTGCCTCTGGTTAAAGAAGAAGCAAGGCTGCTCTTCAGCTGGCTGGTCATGGGAGATGCTGCAGTAGCCATTTTGGAAATATTGTTGGGCTCTGTTTGTTTGATCAGTTAGTACTGAGAATATAACAAAAGATGCAAACAAGTCAGTAATACAGGCAAAGAAAATCTTTTGGTTCACAGATTCGTGGTTCTGAGGGGTGGATGACCCATACGTGGGAGCTTGTTATTGATCATTTTAGAAACATTATCTCTTATCCGAACGGCATTGGTCAAGAATGGATCATCTTGATAGCTATATAGTCACTGTTTACACTGAATCGACTAAATAACTTGACTTAAAAGAGTCACGCATTAAATTGAGAATATAATTATTGAAGGGTTAATAAAAATCTTGGTTGCTTAATTATTGGTAAATTCTAATTTTAGATCATATGATATCTTGATTAAGCACATTAAACCTTTAATTAATTGAATCGTGCATTTTGATCTCTTTGCTTGTGAGCCTTCACAAATTTACTATTAGTATTAACTGTATCACTACTTAATTACTCATGCGATATGTTAAATTTGCATTGTCACTTCATGTTTGACGACGTTATAGTTCTATGAATAGTAAAATATAATATATTTTCTGCATGAAGAGACAAAAATATATATTTTAATTAATTGATGGTTAAATATATTCAATCATACATCATAAAAAACAAGAATATAATTTCTCAATAATTTAGGAACTAAAAGTACTATCCTCCCACTATTTGGTCATTAATTAGGTTATAGTAACAACTTTTATGCAAATATGTGTTTTATATTAATAGGTTTGATTAAACATCAAATGCGGATAAGTTTTCTCTATCAAATATCACCGCTTTCATCACAAGACTTTTTTTTTTTTGGCTTTAATAGGTGATATACGAAGCTAACTAATTCGAGTAATATTTGATATTTTATACTCTAATGGAATTCAAGACTTCTGATTAATGCGGAAGGATCTACGTTTGAGCAGTCATCCTGCGTACTAAATGGTTGGCAGAATGTCTAAGTTGAGAGGTCACAGTCTGCTTGCAAAGTTAATTAAGCTAGAATTGAGGCACAATAATCAGTCTGAACTATATAATGCGGCATCAAATTCATGATAGACTAATTATGAGTCATTCATTTGAGAAACTTTGCTTTATCATTGTTTCAGTGAATTAAGTATTAAGGATTCTTTTTTAAGAATTCTTTTTCCAAGTGGACAGGACATCTATGTCAGATCAATTGACGAAAAATAAATCCACCTTCCAACATATGTAAAACGCATAAACGAATCTAACGTCCATGTAAATCACGTATACCTGCTTCCATTTTTCCCACTGGCATAGAACAAGAGACATGCATAAAGACCACTATAAAATCAAATTTGCAATTCATAAACAGTAACCTACTTAGTGTTTAGCGTAAACCATCCAACTTATTGAACTGGTTGATTTGGAGAGACCGACTTTTTTTCTTACAATCGAGAAATCCCAGGACCAGTTCAAGTCTTCAAGATTCAAAACTTAGTGGATAATGAACATACAATACCCTTTTTCCGTTCTCTACTTAAATGTTAAGTTTATTCGATTTGTTCAAAACAGAGTTTTCATCTGTGACATGCACTTAACACACATCATGCGTTGCGCTATTACTATTTACCCCTAAACTAGAGTCGGAGCAAGAATTGGAATCAATAATGAAATATGGAGATATGCTAGTCTGCAATATACAAATTTCAGCTGTTCAATATACAACTTTCATATCCAATTTAGCATTCAAAATAGTTACATCAATTGCAGAAATTGAAAAATCTACTTGACATAGTAAGGAAGATCAAGGACGTAAAGGAGGAAATAAGCCCAAGTGACACCAGAAATTCCACCAAAAAAGAATCCACCTGTGAACTTGGCCCATCCATCTGCAGTTTGCAATTGATCAGGCACTTTCTTCCTGCCAGTCAATGTCAAAGATGGTGCAGTTGATGGCTCTCCTTCTTTGAATGATGAAATTCCATAAATAGTCAAACACATGCTAAGGATCACTACAAGTCCTGCTGCTGCCAATGAACCAGCTCCCCCTGCATTAATAGTGGCGGATTTAGTTAACAAGGTCTATGTTAGGCTGAAACTCAATATTTTTAACACAGAGCTTAATCAGGGCTCTCAATAACATTCATCCTCTATAACAATATTTAACTATAATGGTTAAGTTTGTTTTGGAACCGATTTTTCATTTTATGTTATATTATATGTTCTCTATAACAGCATTCGCTTTAGCAACAAAAAAATACTCGGACAAACGACGTCGTTATAGAAAGGTTTCACTGTACGTATACGCTGACAGTATAAAGATTCTTATATACTTTCAGTAATTTTAACTTGTGATAGCATATCAATTACCATTTTTATCAGATTGCAAATTAATGATTATCAAGAGATTTACTTGTAGTTATTTAATACATGACCTGATTGTGCAAACTCAGTGCATAAAACTTAAACTCTATATGTGTGCATGTGTGTGAAAAATCACTAAAACTTTAGTAAATATTAACCTTTGACCCATAATTTGAAAGTACGATGGGTTCAGTAGTAAAAATATAAAGATCGAATACATCAAGTTAAAATTACGAATACGACATTACCTGCATAAGGTGTGTTTCTCAATGGACCAGCCTTTACAAATGGCCCAACCAGTAAGAATCCATGGGCCAGACCAACTTCTACTCCTCGGAGAAGTGGGCTCACTGCGGTCCGGTAGGCAGGTAAGTTGGACAAGTACCATGCAATCAATGGGCTTGAGGTTACTGGAGTTTCAAGACTTCCAATGAAGGGGTCACCATTAAGGGGCTGAATCACTTGGAAAGTGGGCTGCAAAACCAAGGCAAATAAAGAAGACAAGGATATGAATTAGTGAGAATTATTGAGATCCAATAAATCAAAGTCAGCCAGAGAAACATGATTTTTTTTTAAAAAAAAAAAAAAATTGTTTTTATTACATAGGGGGTAGGGGAAGGGAAAATGGGGGAGGGATTACAATGTGGGGATTCGAACCCTCACCAACAAGGTGAAAGTTCAGGTAGCCAATCAACTGAGCTACTAAATCCCTACAGAGAAACATAATTCAAATGGGTTCAATTGAAATTTATTTGTCGAAAAATTATTTTGTGTTTATAAGCAACAGTGGAGCCAGAAATTTAATTTGAAAATTCAAAGAATGCAAAAACAGTGGAGCTACAACCCTAGATAGTCCTAAAGGGTTCAACTGAATCCCCATTTATCGAAAATTTATCCAGTGCGTACAGCCAGTAATAGCGCCAGAACACTTGAAATTTGAACTTATGACCTTGACAGGCATTCAACTCTATCTCACATTATTTCTACCAGCCATTCCCAAGCCTTATTTCTATGGTAATCTTTCCATATGAGCGCCTATCATTCTTTTTCGGGATGTATTAAGCCGCAGAGCGATTCAGGCATCTATCTTATGATATTGACGTAATTGGAAGATCAGGATTTCTCCGTGACGCTCAAGCAGGATCTAGAGCAATTTTTAACCACTCCCCCCATGTTGTAGCCTTATAGAGATCCAACAATTTATATATCTGGAAAAAAAATGTATTTACCCTCTTTGGAGATTCAATTGAATCCTCTTTATTGTACACTACAGCCCTTCCATCTTCATACAGCTAACAATTTCTTTTTTATGTGTGTATATATAAGAGAAGTTTCTTGCACAAAAAAAAAAATATAAGAGAAGTTTCTAGTATAATATCAACTGCGACTTAAAACTTGCTTTAGGCAGCATATATTCTCATGTGTGATATTTTAACATTTTCTGAATCTCCTCGTTAGAATTGCTGGCTTTCCCACCGACACAAAGAAAAAGTATTGAAAATGAAGAACATGATAATAAGAAGAGTGATTTGGTATCTTACTTTGTCAGTTTGGACAGCCTTGACAGTGAAGCAAGACTTCCTTGTTGAAGGGAAGATCTTAAAGGGTGCACCAGAAATGCCTTTTGGAGTGACAAGGCCACTGCCTCTGGTTAAAGAAGATGCAAAGCTGCTCTTCAGCTGGCTTGCCATGGGGGAAGCAGCAGTAGCCATTTTTGGAAATATTGTTGGACCCTGTTTGATCAGTCAAGTAAATAATATAAAAAAGATGCAAATATGAACGTAGAATTTGTTTTGCTGGCAGAAAAGATCTGTTAGCTCATAAAACTCATAGCTCATAAAACTCATGGTTCTGATAAAGGATGACTCTTACGTGGAAGCTAATGATTGGGTATAAAGTAATAGAACGTTATCCCTTATCCATAAGCTCATTGGTTAAGAATGGATGATCTATGATAGATGTCTCCTACTGACCTTTTATTTGTTTGTGAGTTTAAAACTTTTATACTTTAATAATGTAACTCCTTGTTTTACATTATTAGGTCATCTGAAAAATAATTACTAGTAATTGCTCATAATAACTATCAGAGTAGCCCAACGAATTTAATCCTCGTAAGAGGGGGCCAAACAAACGAGATTACGAATTCATATCACCTTCGTCTAATCGAAAAGGAAGAGGCATTAAACTCTTTTATCTCTTCTATTATGTTTGCATTACATTATGGAGAAGTCGTACTCGTCATGACGAATCCAAGTCCAAGTAGTACCCTGCTTGCTTGGCTTACAAAGCTAGCATTTACTTGAGTAGTTTATTCGGACATCATCAAATAGATTCAATTGAAAGAAGCTAGCTTTTACTAGGTAGTTTATTCGGACACCTTCGAATGGATTCAATTGAAAGGAAGGTGAGGAACGAACACAATGGCTGTCGGGATCCCATTCAGCCTACAGTAACCGAAAATGGAACTATGAACCACTGGATGGAACAATTGCTTAATCAGCATTTCTTTGTTTCCCTGAATCGATACACTAGTAAGTAGCTCAACCAATTTGTGCATAATTTGCAGTAGACATCAAATAGCTACTTGATAGATCAATCAGATACCTAGATATCGGTTTTTTTCTTCTCAAAATTAGTAACATTTTGGACCGTTGGTTCATAAGTAGAGTTGCTCGGTTTGGTTTGGTAAATAAGTCCATTTGAAGCCATTGATTGAGTCCCGAGACATCAAAAAACAGCAGGAGCAAAGAACCAATGTTAACACGAGATTAACGGATATAACATGAAAAACAGTGCATATGTTCAAAGATCAAATATCAGCTTTTACACCAGATTAGAAATAGACAGGTAGACTACATTCAGTATTAAATTCGCCCTCACACGAGCAAATTAAGCAAACTCCAAGGGTTAATCACTACTAGTTAAAAGGATAATCAGTGCAGGTAAGAAGCCTGGTAATGGTAGCCATTTCCAAAGAAGTCATGGCCAGGAGAAAAGTTGTAAGCAGGAGCACCCATGAATGATGGAACATGGGTGCTGGTCGGTCCAGGGTAAGCATACGGTCTGTCATAAACGGGATGCGGGTACCTATCAGTCATTCTGGGATAGAAGTTTTTCTCAGTGACAACATTATTTACTCGGGGGCCATTTCCGACACCATTTGGACGAGGTCTTTTGGACTGAGGTTTTGCAACTTCAGTTGCCTTTTTCTTGTCTGCCTTCGCTTTCTCCAGCTGAAGAACCCTTTTCTGAAGGGGATCCACAGGGTATTGCTCCTCAAGCTTATGGTCTTCAATGCATTTTAACACGGCCTTTAGTGCAGACAACTCTTTCTCATTGACATCATTCTGGAGAAAAACAATTAATTATCACCACATGCAAGGTTGCTTCTAGAGAAAATGATCATCTCAGAGATTTAGCTTTAAATAAAAAAGTATCAGATGTGTAGCCCTTGCCTACACTATGTCCGCCCCGTCAACGCCCCAAGGGAACAGGAGGAGAAAGAGACTTTTATACATGCTTCCTTTTGTTTGAAAGTAATATGAGTCATACAATATATTATATATGACTAAGAAAATGCCAAGTTCAAATTATAAAATGCACAACAAACCTGCACAGTAGGTGATGGATTTCCAGAATTGAGAGGTATAGATGTTTTGCTGGCTTCATTCAAGTAGGATTTCAATAGAGAAACAGGCGGAAACTGCTGAGTCAGCTCAAATGCAAAAGCTAGATTAACAGCATCTATATGTCTTCCATTATTTATCAACACATCAATAACACCTGTAGAGATGCAAGCAGCAAATATGAGAGTATCTCGATGTACATAGACTGAATTCCTTATTTCTCTTTTCTTTTTTCTTTTTTTGTGATAACTAAGAATGCTCTAACAAGTATCTACAAAATTCAGCTCTCTAAAAAACCAACTACATGTAACCTTTTTTACTAAAATATGGATTGGTAACCTAGAAAAGAAGGTAAGTCTCTTGTTACAACATGTTAAAAATGTTTTACACCGTCAATGCATATAAGTTAATCATTCCTGTTAGTAAAACGACAAAAAATAGGCATGTCTAAGATGTGATGTGATGCGATGTATTCATTTGCACTGTAGAGTCGGGTAAATTTCCTTAAGTTCTTCAAATCGCTTCATCGTTCTAGCTTTATGTGTTACTTCCTATTTCTAAGGTTGTCCATTCCTATTAAATTAATTTATTAAATATCTAGACTCCATACAAGGTAGATAAGAACACTCCATCCTATAACATCAATTTTTACCATGATATGACTATTTTTGAACCATCACAAGATTAATATTTGACAGTCAAGAATATAGGAAGGGAAGAAAAGAAAAGGGAACAGATGATAAAGAGGCCTTAAAAAACTTGTCAAAAGTAGATATGTAGAAAAATTCTTGAGCTGTTAATTCTACTATTTATGAAAACCAACCTGGCATTCTGTCAGATAATCCAAGGGAACGACAGAGATCAGCTGTTTGGCGACGACGTGAAACCATGGGTATCAGCTTGGATAAGTTCTCCTGGTTAAAATTGGAATTAATACCAAAAGTAGCAAGTAGCTGTAAGAATGCATGAGCCTCCAAGGAATTTCCATTATTTGCATCGACGTCAAGTTCATCTAACTTCAGGTTCCACTCCTCAGCGATAGCTTTTGCACGCCCTTTGACATTTTCTGCTATTATACTTGAAATATAATCTGTTCCCAGGGTGTTCAATAAAGTACTAAGGCATTCCAGCAACATAATACAAGTTCGCCGCAGTCCCAAAAGATTCGCATCTTTTTTAGCATCAGAAATTGACATATCAGAGTTGTAAAACCCGTTCAGCGAGTCCAGTACCAGAGAGGCAGGATTGATTGCAGCTCTTAAAGCAAGAGGGATCTCCTCCCTGAGAGCTGCCAGGTTTTTACGGTTGTCTGATATGAATTTATGGAGGCCTTCATAATCCATATTTCGGCATAGATTCACTAGTTCTGGATAAGACTTAACTTCCACACCACAATACGGAAAAGGTTTTCCGGTATCATCTATAACACCCTCAGTCTCTATGGAATCCTCAGGTTTTTCCAGAACAGATGGCTTGTCTTGAACCTCACAATTAATGACAGTTGGTTCCACAGAACAAGGCTTCTTATGCTTCTGCAGAGCAAGAGCAATCGTGGAAACTGCTGCATCTCTTTTCTCCTGAAGCTTCTGAAGTGAAGCTTGCTCTTTAGCAATAACAGCTGCTTGACGCTTCTCTAACATCTCATTAGATTGAACAATTTTTGTATCGAACTCCTTCTCTTGGTCTTCCAGTTCAGTGAAACGTCTCTTCAAGGACTTCTGAAGCCCATTAAGGTGCTCTTCAAGTTGCTTCCATTGCAGGTTAAGAGTAACAGCACGGTGACTTTCCAACTCAGCGAATGCTTTCTGTAGTTGCTGAATCTTAGATGTTGTGCAGTCCATCAATGTTGCAACTGATTGTGTACCTTCCATGGCAGAAACTCCCTGATAGATTATTTGAAATTTTAGGAATTTTTTTTTAGATGTGATAAAACAACAAACGCGCCCACTTTTGACAAAGTAAAACAACTGTGGAAGTTTTATTTTACAACTTTTTAATGTTGCATTATAATTTGTAGACAGATTATTGAACGAGGTCAAACATATTACAAACCTACAAGTACGAAGTCCAATCTAATTAAAATATGAGGTAAGAATCTCAATACCTAAATTTTTCTTCTAACAAACCAGATGACTTTTCTTTAAAAGTATGTCAGATGGTCATAAATGCTCCTACACTAATTTCACATTATCAAGGCTAATACGGCCTTTTCCGTATAAAATACCTGCTACTCGATCTCTCTGGAAGCATTGCTTAGAACCCAAAATTTGATTTCACGTTCTTCACCATAGATCAAAAGAGAGAAAATGGGAGGCACAAAAACAGAAAAAGAGTTTTTTTCCTCTTTTTTTTTTTTTTTTTTTTTTTTTGTGTGTGTGTGTGTGTGTGTGCGGGGGTTCAAAGTTATCATTGAAGACCGATTTACTTAGCTCATTGTTCTTGGTCTTGAAGAAAAAAGTATTGCTAGATCACTAAAGGCATGCATGCACTAGAAAAGTAAAATCTTAGTAAAACCTAGCAAAACTTTCCATATTTTTCCCTATCCATTTTGGTATGAGAAGATGTTCATAAAGGTCATTTCTTCTATGTTGTTTTTCCTTACTCTTACATTCTATTTCGCTGAATAAAATTATGAAACTAAGGAAACAGCTTTCGAGTACAAAGGACAAGTAAATGTACCACAAAAGCTCGTAACAAGTAACTCAAAATACAAATAATAGATTGCATTGAGAAACTATCACGTTAAGCTAAAAAAAAAAAAAAAAAAAAAAAAAAAAACCTTAAACCATCGTCAAATAAATAAACAAATCTAGCCGGCAGCAACATACTCGTTAAGACGAAGTATAATTTCACTGAGCCTTAAGTAAACTCCAGACGCCAGTAATGAACTGACTTTCGACAAATTACCGACAACATAAAATGATCAAAAGAAAAGATCAATTACCAAAACGAAAAAAAAAAAACTCACAGCAACAGAAAATAAAGCTCAACCAACCATTAAAAGAAGCAAAAATTCAATAATATTGATAAACATAAAACTCCAGTGACTAATTGTTGACAATTCAGACTTGATCTAAAGAGAATTTAGAGTGAACTTACAGGATCAGAGAATTCAGACCATTTGGGTAGGCGAGGGTTTTGCTGTACTGAGAGAGAGAGAAAAAGAGGAAAGTGGGAATGGAGAGTACAAATAGTATTACAGCTACCCGACAAAGACCACTCACTCAAGCAGACACCCCACAACCCACAATCAATAAAGCAACCTCTTTCTACTACTGTACGCAGACACCTTTTTTTAAAGTAGTATAACAACTAATTACTTCATTTTTTTTGTTTGGTTATTTTAATTGTTTTATTAATACTAACTTGCATGCTTTTCAACTATTTATTTGCTATATTACTTTTAGATTGAATGCATCCACAATTTCTTAAATTTGAGAGTAAAATTCATTTAGATACTCAAATTAGAATATGTGATGAAATGTCTCTATTAGACACTTTTGCATCAAATTTTGGAAAATATTTTTGTCCGTTTTTCAAAGTCATTTTCAATACGTAGTCACATGAAACATATATCACCTCCTTTAATTATACACATCAGCATATCAATTGGAACAGCCCTGAGGATTTAAGGCTTATTGAAGGTAATGTGTATAATTAAAGAAAGTGACATATTTTTAAGTGATTAATTTATTTATGTAATGAGCACTTGAAAACATTCACAATTTTTTAAAAATATTTTTCATCGGAAGTCTCTACTAGGAACAATTTATTATGTGTTCAGTGCTCAATCGGAATTGATATAGTTCGAGTGTCTAAATAAAATTTAATGGTAAATTTAAGAGGCTACTGAATGATGCATTCAGCCTTATTTTTATCTCTCACCAATTAATACAAATAATGTATAATCCTATAAACCAAGCTTATCAGCAAATGAAATGAAAGTATTTTTCTTTTTTGTCTCGATTAAAATTTGAACTTTATTGTCATATAAAATGACAAATCAAATTAAATATTAGAGTAATGATTTTTATTTTACGACTTATGAAAGTGATTTGCATGGTTGTCGCACAGGAGGATCGGAATTTTCTGGACCTGGCTTTTCTTGCGATGGGCATATGACGCATGGCCATGAAAAGTTTTACCCTGCGTGAGGCACAACTATTACTAGTTGTGTGAGGGAATTATTTAATCGGAAAAGGGCCAAAATTATCTCTGAACTTTGAAAAATAGTTTATTCATACTCTTCGTTATCTTTATAGGCAATTATCCTTACCGTTATCTTTTATGGGATCAATTATATCGCTATGTGAACTTCGCCACGCGCTTTTAGATCATCCCGTAATTTAAAAAAAAAAAATTCCCCTTATCTGCAGGAGATGTTTTCAGGAGATGTCTTCAAAAAAAATTTCCCCTTAGCCCATAGGAGATGTCTTCAAAAAAAAATTCCCCTTCCCCTTATGTATAACCTACTTATTTGCAGGAGATGTTTTCTTTTTTCTTTCTCTTGTAACTTATGGAAGTATCCAACCGAAGAAAACATGAAGCACTGGTTGGGTAAATGGTTCAAAAGTTCTACTCATGATTTTAGTTGAGCATACAGCATAGTGAACGATACTCAGAACAAGTTTCATGCTTTATGTATAGCAAATCCCAATAATTGATATGCAGAATATAATCTATGCCTCTGCAATTCATATAACTTTGCACAAGAGCTACAGATGACATTTGAATGCAACAAGCAAAATAGAAAGACAGGGACCATGCTTCGAACGATCTGAGAGAAAAATCATGAGCACAAGCAAGAACCAGACTATAGTACGGCTTCACCGAGTCTCCCGATGGGTAATTTATTTTACTGGGTAAAAAAAATTTTGAGGGGAAAATTTTTTTGAAGGGCTGGGATGATGCCACGTGGCAACCGTTACACATAAGGGTATAATTGATCCCATAGTATAATGGTAAGGGTATAATTGATCCTATAGTATAACGAAGGGTATGGATAAACTATTTTCCAAAGTTCAGGGGTAATTTTGGCCCTTTTCCGTTATTTAATTGGTATTAATAGCCTGTTTGGCCAAGCTTATTTTCCTCCCAAAAGTACTTATTTGAAAAAAAGTGAGGTGTTTGGCCAAGCTTTTGTGAGAAAATAAGTGCTTAGAAAAGCAGCTTGTGTTTAAAAAAATGCTTTTTTGCCCAAAAGAACTTTTTTGAAAAGCACTTTTGAGAAAAATACACGTAAACACTTTTTAAAAGCTTGGCCAAATATTAATTACCGCTCAAAAACATTTTTTAAATTAATTGGCCAAACACAAACCGCTTTAAATTAAAAAGTTATTTTTAAAATAAGTTCTCGATTTTGTGTTTCGCCAAACAGGTTATAAATGTGGGACCCACCCACTGCCATCTACTGCACTTCTTTGTTGCTTTATCTTCCTCTTCCCTAGCCCTTCACTCTGTTTTTTTTTTTTTTTTTAAATCTCATTTTCTGTTTTTCAATAACTTTGAAACTAATTTATAATATATACGGATCATAATTGTTTAAGATATTATTCAGTGTCACTGTTCAATTTTTAAATTCTATCATGATTTGGTTAGAATCCATTTTAAGTCAAAAATGGAATCAAATCGATTAATTAAGTGATATTTTTTCCAGTTTGATTTGGACGATTTTTAATTTTTGAAAACTAGAATATTTGGTTTGGCTCATTTGATTAAAAACAAACCGAATAAAAAATTGAACTAAATTGTCAAATTATCATATATATATATATTCTTATAATTATTTATATGTAATATATTTCAGTAATTTTTATAAATAATTTTAAGTATTTTATATAAATTTTCATCAAAATTTTATTTTTACTATTAGTTTTATCTCTAATAGACTAATAGATTTTAGGCCTTAAGCCCATTTCTTAAAAGAAAAAAAAACATAAATCAAAATTAATTTATGAAAAAAAAAACAATGAGGTTTTTATTTAGATTCTTTTTTTATATTTCTTATAAACATTATTCACCTAGCTAAATGCTCATAGATCTCAAGACATTCTTCATAATCCAAGGAAATTATAGCTACCATAATAAAAGGGCAGTAAATGATTATTGTTAGCAAATAATGAAAAATTATTTTCTAGTTGTGGGAAAAAGCATAAAACTAACTAATGTCATTAGATTTTTAAAAATTAAAAAGATCGGCCCAAACCAACAATAACCAAACCCGATAAAGGTGAATATATTTGCTTTGCTTTGGTTTTAATAATTAAAAATTGACTAAATTGATTTGATTTTAATTTTAACCAAAAACCGACCCAAAGCGAACAATGAACAACACTACAAGAACAAATAAAAAGGCCTAAAACTAATTAGATTGGCTAACTAAAAACCTCAAAAACCATTCTTCAAAAATAAACCTTTGAAGAACGAAAATGTTCTAAATTATGTTGCAAAAATGAACCATGAACAGTTTTTGTAGAATTTTTAGAAAGGCATTCAATAAAATGGACTACTGGAGAAATAAGACATTATGGAAGAGGAGTGAAAAAAGAAATTAATAGAACAAGGAAAAAGGGAGGTTAAGTTTGGGAGAGAAGAGAGGACATGGTCTTTGATTGCTAGGAAAGTGGGACCTACATCAGCCATTTGTCAATAAAACAATGCCTCACACATAGTAAAAATTTTCCATGGGCATGTGTTGAGACGTGGAACGTTTTATTTTGTTCGTTTTTTAGCATTTTGAGTTGTCCTGTAGTCGCGACTAATTTTCAAATTATTTTATATGTTCGCTAACACGTTTAAAACCGCATCGCACTCTCAAGTAATTTCTAAACCATACTCACGCTGTGGAGCCTCACATTTATTAGTACTTGATAATATAGTTGCGAATTAAATTAATCTATACTTAAAAATTCATTATTTGGCTCATAATGTGCATTTTGATTTGTGGAATGGTCAAGTATTGTTCAATTTCAATAATTAATGTAAAAATGAACCGAAATTGGATAAATGTTCCTATCTTTTCAGCGCAAATGTGTAATGAAACCCATATTAAAGTTAAATATTGATCAACTTTAAGAAAAATCCCATGTTAGCAAATTAACGAATCAGTACTATTTCAAAATTGACAACTTCCTTTTCTTGATGTTATGTTACATGTCTCTATTTGCTTTAGTTGCATTATTAACTAATTTTGAATAAATATCCGAGGTGAGTGCATTTTTATCATTATATATCGAAATTGATTTTTACCACGTCAGGACATATACTACTGTACAAAAAAAGAATATAGATTGTCTAATCAAATTAATAATAGTAGTAATTAAAAATATATACTAATATAGTAGTACTTCTTTAAGCTCGTTAATTAGTTGTCGTTCCACTTATCGCACTACCCGTCAGCCTCAGGAGATATTAGTACTATCATGAGATTAAAAACCCTTTTTTTTTTTGCGCAGATTGGCCTTCAATTTGGTGGTCTTTAATTTTTGTCCTTCCCATAATATTTTGAGGTTTTGGATTCAAATTCAATCGCCTCAAAAAAAATCGCAAGCAAGATGTTTATAGCAAAATTAGGCCTATTCGAGACGAAAGGTTTAGGCACTTAAGTAAACTTTTAACCTAACTTGCCAAAATTAAAAGCGCTTCATGCCTGCTTTGACCCAAAATTAGCCTATTAAGAGCAAAAGTTGCGCTTAAGGCAAACTTTTACCTAAAATTAGGTCTATTCGGGAAAGAGTTAGGCCTTAAGGCAGAGGTTTACAAAATTCCAGCTAAGTTAAAAAAAAAAAAAAATTGTCTTAAGGTGGAGTTTGTCTTCTGCCTGAAGGCAAAACTGTGTCTTGCGAATCCAAACTCTACCTTATGATTTCTTTAAAATTTTTGACTGAGCGGGCGTTCGAACCCGAAATCAAAAAGTTTTTAGTGAAGGGCAATAATTAAAGACCAACAATTTGAGGGACAAAAATTAAAGACCACCCCCCAACAAGGGTAATCGTGCAAATTTCCCATTAAAAACAAGGGGAAAGGCACTACATGGCCAGTAGAAATTTGTTTGGCTCATGTTTGGGCTAATGCGCGCAATTCGCAATAATGCCCTTATTTTGGGGTGATCATTAATTTTTACCCTTCGTCTCGTCGAGTTAAGGGTTTGAACCCGGAAGTTAAAAAAAAAAATCGCAAACGTAGTTTTTATAGAACTTAGTTTTATTCGAGGTTAATTTAAGTACTTGAAAAAGCGAAATTTACTGCTTCAAACAAAGTTTCAAACTCTCTTCCAAAACTACGCCTTAAGGCGAAATTTTACGCTCGAGCGGGGTACTTGCCTTGCGAATTCAAGTTCTACCTGGTGAATTTTTTTAAAATTTTAATTGAGCGGGGGTTCGGACCGGAACCTTAAGTTTTAAATTGCCGACAAAAATTAAAGATGGTGCATTTGAAGGACGGTCAAGACAACAAAATTGGCTAATCGTAAGTTGGCTTGGATTCGGCAAACTATTATCAATATTGCTTACAGCCCATTGACTACAAAAAGATCAGACTTTTTTGTGGCAACTAAAAGTCGCCCCAAAAGATTGAAGGTCGCCACTAAAGATCGATGAAAAAAAAATCATATTGAGCCTTCAAAAAATATCAAAACATGTATAATTAGTAAGTATATGTTGATTGAGCCTTCAAAAAATATCCCAAAACATGTATAATATGTGTATAATTAGTAAGTATACGTTGATTATACATTTATTAAACACATATTATACAGCAATGATACATTTTCTAAATACATATTGTAGAGATACATATTCTATACAACAATAATACAATTTCTATATACGTATGACACATTTTCTACACAACAATTTTCTACACAACAATGATACAATTTTACATGCATATCTTTGAAATTAGTTGAAAAAAGCCTACGAACTAGAATTAATTTAAAAAGGCTAAAAAATATCTTTTAAGCTTTTTGGGCCATCCGGTTGTCAATATTTTGCGCCGGATGAACATTTGTGTCATTTTCCCTAAAAACAAGGGCACCAACATAATAATTCTGGAATTCATGTAATATAGAGTATTTATGACTTTGAACAAATTGCAAATATTAATTTGTTAAAAGTTAATGAGATAGAAGATATGGCATTTACTTCTAGTATTATAAGTGTTTCCTCATAAAAACATCCGCGAATTTTCATCAATTACTTTGGTCTCTTCGAAATTATAGTCAAGTTTATTTTTTTATAGAGGCACAATTCAAACATTTCTTCTACAATTAAATTATCTATTATATAAAATTTAGTCGTTCACGTAGACTCTTCTGCCCCTTGTGACCAGGGGTATTACACAGACATAAACTAGATTATAATGTAGATTTATTTTTGCGGTGTTTAGATTATAATGTAGATTTATTTTCGCGGTGTTTAGTGTTTCTTTTTTCTTTCTAAAAAAATTCAAAAGATAAATATTGCAATATGGAACAAGAAGAAGTCTTTATAATTATGTCAAACAAGAGGGAGGATCAAAATAACTTACTCTAATATTATAATTGAATTATTTTCCCTTTACATTTTACCACTGCCAATGGAGTGTTGCCAAAAAGAAAAAAAGTTACCTCTCCTGGTAGAAATTAAATTGCAAACTCAATTACCCTGGCAAAAGCACAAAGGAGAAAGATTCCATTCATTGTTGTGTAATTTTGCTTTGGCAAATTAACAAATACTATTACTATGTTTTTAATAAGTCAACATTCCAAGATCGGTTCATTTATACTAAGAAAAATAATCTAATTTCAAAGTTGATTTTAGGTTTAGATTAAACTTTTCGTCTAACTTACACGTGCAAATCAACATGTATTAATTACTTTGGTCTCAATTATTTAGTTCTTTCGTTGTTGTAACTTTCTTTACGTTGCGAATAGATACGTAGTACTAATATTTACTAGTTAGACTAAAATTTAAAATTTTGTATCCGCTAGAATGTTTCCATTTAAAAAATGGAATAGATAGGATAGAAACTTCACTTGTAGTTGATCAATCTAGTGTGAGCATTTTAAACATCAATTACCGTTAATTGTAGAAAAAAACTAAATAGCAACAAAACGAGGGAGTTCTCTTTTACTGTGACGTAGCCTAAGCTAGAGAAGTTGCAATTTTATGACCATTTCTACGATAAAAATTTATTTGCACGAGTTTTACGCTCGATAATATCAATGTATCATAATTAAGTAATTTAATAAAGTATAGTAATTAATTATGAGCCAGTGAAAAAGTCATGTTATTTTAAATAAAAGAAATGCACATAAAAAAATTCATTTACACCTTTTGACTATCACTGTCATGGTAAATTTTAAAGCTTTTGAATATGCCGTAAATAATTCCAATGCAAAATCGATACACTTCTAATTCAGATTGATTGTATCATTAACTATTTTTTTTATTTTTTCGGGTATGATGAACTTATCGTGAATTCACTAATTTTTGTAGCTTCTGTTGGAAGTAGATGAACGAATTTCATGTTTTTTACTCATGGCATTTCGAAAAAGTATAGTTTGTAATTATAAACATGGTTTAGACATTTATTAATTTGATACGAATACTCGTGAGAATAAAACTTTAACCCTATTATTACCGTGTTTGACCCTTTCAACATGTTTTTCTTCATTAAGAATCTAAGAGGAAAAAATGAATATCACTAAAATTAAACAGAAAAAATAAAACAAACGAAAAAGCAAAATAATGGAGTATGGACCAATAAATGTATATTACGTAATCAGGTTCAGGTGTGAAAAGGAGAAAAAAGAGCCTAAAAAGTCAGAAGTCGTCTTTTCTTCATTTTCAATATTTCCATTTCAGTATTTTACTGATTTATTATATTTATTTTGGTCCAAAAGATAATACTCCATTTGTCTCAAAATATTTATATTCTTATTAAAAATATTTATCGCTTTATTTACTCAAGATAAAATTAAGTGCCTTTTTTACATTTTACCATTGTATTAATTATATTAATGGATTGATTTTGTGAGTTTACATACCAATATTTAAAAGGTTTCATCTTAATGTTGTAAATATTTATTGAGGAAATAGAATATGATGAAATATGTTAAGAAGGTAAAATAGTCAAAATACTACCCTTACCAATGCTTTCTTGATGAACTTGTAAAAAATGCGATAAATATTTTGAGATGGAGGGAGTGCAAGTAGATGAAAGAATAATCATAGCTTTCACACTAAAACTTTCCAACAGCAAATGAAAAGCAAGTCAAGCAACTAGTCGTCGCCTGTCTTTTTTGCCCTTCGCCTAATACCATGAGGTTTAAGGTTCGAATCCTTGCTCAGTCAAATAAATAAAAAATCGCAAGGTAAACTTAGGCCTATTTGGGCCAAAATTAGCTTGCGAGTGTAATTTTACTCGTTTGCGGAGTAGAGTTTCAAACTCTCACCTTTAAGGCACGGTTCAGGCAAAACTCGCCAGCATAGAGCACGGTTCGCGAGCAAAACTCTGCCTTGCGAATCCAAGTTCTACCTGGCGAATTTTTTTAAATTTTGACTGATCGGAGGTTCGAACCCGGAACTTAGAAGTTTTAGGTGAAGGACATAAATTAAAGACCAGTGCATTTGAAGGGCACTTTCCGTCAAAAAAAAAAAAAAAAAGGTTAATGCCGTAAGTTGGCCGTTTGGCCCAAACTATTGTCAAGCGCTAGCCCAGCAGCCCATTCACTACAAAAAGATGAGACTTTTTTGTGGCAACTAAAAGCCGCCCCAAAAGATTGAAGGTCGCCACTAAAGATCGACGAAAAAAAATCATATTAAGCCTTTAAAAAATATCCCAAAACATATATAGTACGTGTATAATTAGTAAGTATATGTTGATTGAGCTTTCAAAAAATATCACAAAACATGTATAATATGTGTACAATTAGTAAGAATACGTTGATTATACATTTATTAAATACATATTATACAACAATGATACATTTTCTAAACACATACTGTAGAGATACACATTCTATACAACAATGATACAATTTCTATATACGTACGACATATTTTGTATACAACAATGATACAGTTTCTATACATGTGCTAAAATTAGTTGAAAAAACGCCCCTACGAACTAGAATTATTTTAAAGGGTGAAGTACGTGTATATATATATATATATATATATATATATATATATATATATTAAGGAGAAATATTTACTAAATGTGACCATAGTTTTCTATTTACAAAACATAACATTACAAACCCTATACAAAATATGATTTTTTTATTTTTTTAAAAAATATTTTTTACGCTAAAAAATTTATGTATGAAATGTGTATCTCTCTCTCAAGGCTTAAAAAGTTTACTCAAAATTTAGTGTATGAAAAATATATGAAATGTGTATATCTCGTTCAAGGTTTAAAAAATCCGCTCAAAATTGTGTGTATGAAAACGGTATGAAATTTGTATCTCGCTCAAGGCTTAAAATTTCACTCACATTTTCGTGTATAAAGTTCATGTAAGATTTCTATAAAATTAATACAACTACAAGAACATTATATACAACTTTGATACAACATTCAAGACTTAAAATAATCGCTCACATTTTTGTGTATGAAATGTGTATATCTTGCTCAAGGCTAAAAAAGTTCGCTCAAATTTTGTATATGAAAAACGTATGGAATGTGTATATCTCGATCAAGGCTTAAACATTATGCTCAAAATTTTACGTATGAGAATGGTATGAAA
The DNA here is from genome assembly GCF_029784015.1 of Lycium ferocissimum. NCBI lineage: Eukaryota > Viridiplantae > Streptophyta > Magnoliopsida > Solanales > Solanaceae > Lycium > Lycium ferocissimum. The sequence continues at coordinate 41,493,566 of NC_081345.1, read as the reverse complement.
TGTGTATATCTCGATCAAGGCTTAAACATTATGCTCAAAATTTTATGTATGAGAATGGTACGAAATGTGTATATCTCGCTCAAGACTTAGAATTTCATCCACATTTTTTGTATATAAAGTTCATGTTAGATTTCTGGAAAATTAATACAACTACAACAACATTGTAACAACTTTCATACAATATTCAAGGCTTAAAGTTTTTGCTCACAATTTTGTATATGAAAATTATATTAAAAATTTCGCTCACACATGCACATTTCATACACAAAAATTTGAGGTAATTTTTTAAGCCTTTTGAGCAATTTAAAAAAAAAAAAATCAAAAAGTTTAAAATAATTAAAAAAATTATTTTCTGGGCAAAAAAAACAAACAAAAAATATATGAAAATTCATCATGTTTCGTAAAATATCGTTATGTTTTGTAAATAAGAAAAACTATTTATATATTTTGTAATAAAGAGTCTTAAGTAGGTACCCTATGTCATTTTCCCTATTTTAAAAAGACTAAAAAATGTCTTTTAAGCTTCTTGGGCCATTCGGTTGTCAATAGTTTGCGCCGGATGACCATTTGTGTCATTTTCCCTAAAAACAAGGGCACCAACATAATAATTCTGGAATTCATGTAATATAGAGTATTTATGATTTTGAACAAATTGCAAATATTAATTTGTTAAAAGTTAATGAGATGGAAGATATGACATTGATTTCTAGTATTATAAGTGTTTCCTCATAAAAACATCCGCGAATTTTCGTCAATTACTTCGGTCTCTTCGAAATTATAGTCAAGTTTATTTTTTTATAGAGGCAATTGACAATTCAACATTTCTTCTACAATTAAATTATCTATTATATAAAATTTAGTAGCTCACGAAGACTCTTCTGCCCTTTGTGACCAGGGGTATTACATAGCAATAAACTAGATTATAATGTAGATTTATTTTCGCGGTGTTTAGTGTTTCTTTTTTCTTTTTAAAAAAATTCATAAGATAAATATTGTAATATGGAACAAGAAGAGGTCTTTATAATTATGCCAAACAAGAAGAAGGACCAAAATAACTTACTCTAATATTATAATTGAATTATTTTCCCTTTACATCTTTACCACTGCCAATGGAGTGTTGCCAAAAAGATTAAAAAAAAATAAAAAATGTTACCTTTCCTGTTAGAAATTAAAAGGTAAACTCAATTATCCTAGCAAAAGCACAAAAGAGAAAGATTCCACTCATCGTTGTATAATTTTGCTTTGGCAAATTAACAAATACTATGTCAATGTTTTTAATAAGTCAACATTCCAAGGTCAGTTCATTTATACTGAGAAAAATAATCTAATTTCAAAGTTGATTTTAGGTTTGGATTAAACTTTTCGTCTAACTTACACGTGCAAATCAACATGTATTAATTACTTTGGTCTCAATTATTTAGTTCTTCCGTTGCTTTGGTCTCAATTATTTAGTTCTTCCGTTGCTCTTAGCTTTCTTTACGTTGATACTAGATAGTAGTAATATTTACACTAGTAACTAAAACTTATTAGTGGTACCAGTCTAGAACCAAATCAAACATCTGAGGCTGAGACTCTTGGAAATCCTGCGGACCATCCCGAGTCAGTAGGGGAAGAAGCTTAAAGTTCAGATGACTGTGATTACTTGGGAGATGAAACTACTGATGAAAGTGAAGATTTTGCCGGTGTTCAATGTGAAGAAGTTTATACTGAGAATCATGATGACACCCTTAAAGAAACTTTCTGCTCTAATACTTTGGTGGATGTTGATGTTGAAGAAGCTTTTCGGGAAGCAATTGATCAAGTTCAACTGTCTCCCAGAGGAAGAGGTAGAGGTAGAGGAAGAAGTAGTAGAGGTGGCAGATCTTATCCAAGAGGAAGAGGAGGCAGACATAACATTCAAAAGGTTGTTTCAGCCTCAAATGGTAACATTTCCTACAATAGTGATCATGTTTAAGTTCCTTTTCTGGAATATCAGGAGCATCAAATCCAATGGTCTTGAGAGACTTAAACAACTCATTCACTCAGAAAAATTTCCTATCATAGCTCTGGCTGAGCCTTTATATAAAGAAAATAAATTGGAAAAGTATAGGAGGATGTTAGGATATCAAAATTCGCATGCCAACATTAATAATCAACTCTGGATTTTCTGGAATGATTACATTCCGAATGTATTCCATATGAGGATGACCAACAGATTACTTGTCACATCAAGTTCAATGGTGATTCTTTCCTGTTGACTTTTATTTATGTAAAATTATATTCTCAGAAAAGATTCGTGGTATAAGCTCAGATTTTTGGCTGATAATCATAAGATGCGATGGCTAGTTGTAGGTGATTTCAATTGCATTATTGATCCAGATGAGAAGAAAGGTGGTAATCCTCGTAAGATGTCTAAAAGTTTAGATTTTATTAATTGCATCATTGATTGTGATCTTATTGATGCTGGTTTTACTGGCCCAATTTATACATGGTGTAATGAATGGTCTCCTAATAAAAGAGTTTGGTAAAGACTGGATAGTCCTTGTGAATAATGATTGGCTTAGTACTTTTGAATCTGTTTCTGTCAATCATCTTATCAGAACAAGATTTCTGGACTGAGGAACCTAACTTCACAAAGTGGTGAGCAATGCTTGGAATATTGAAACTCAAGGTTCTCCTTTATGGAAGTTTCACTTGAAGTTGAAAAACACTTGTACCAAGCTGTCTGAATGGTCTAGAACTTATGTGGGGAATATTGTTGATAACAAAAAGGCTATGGAAGATCTTGTAGCTGATTTGGAGAAGAAATCAACCAATGATAACTCAGATACCAATAGAGCTGATTTGAATAGAGTTAATGCTGAACTAATTAGAGCTTACAAGAAAGAAGAAGCATTTTGGAGACTAAAACCCGGAATTCAGTGGTTTATTGAAGGAGAAATCAATTCAAAATTCTTTCATTCAGTAATCAAAGGCAGGAAAAGAAGGCTCGCTATAGCCAAAATGAAAAAAGATAATGGATCTTGGATTGAAGATGAAGAAGACATTGCTCACGAGGCTATTCAGTTCTTTGAAAAGCAGTTTACCAGAGACAACACAAAAAAAGATTTTTCTGTCCTAAATGCTATTCCTAAGTGTATAGATGATAATGATAACAAAAATCTTATTGCCCTTGTAACTATGCAGGAACTTAAGCAGATTGTTTTCTCCATGGGCACTCATAGTGCTCCCGACCCTGATGGAATGTTTGGTAAATTTTATCATTCTTGTTGGGAAATTATTAAGGATGATTTATTATTAATGGTTCTTGATTTCTTTGCAAGTACTCCAATACCAAGATCATTCACTCATACAATTCTCACAATGATCCCTAAAGTGGAATGTCCACAAGAGTTTACTAAACTAAGACCTATTAGTCTTAGTAATTTTTCTTTTAAAATTATTTCAAAGATTATGAATCATAGACTTTGCCTTCTCATGCATAAATTAATCTCTCCTTATCAAACTGGTTTTATTAAAGGGAGATCAATTACTGATAATATTCTTTTGACACAGGAAATGGTTCATAACATTAATCAAGCTCAAGATAATGGAAATATTGTTATAAAACTTGACATGGCATAAGCATATGACAGACTGGATTGGGAATACTTATGCATAGTTCTAAGAAGAACGGGTTTCTCTGAACTTTGGATAGACAGAGTATAGAGACTCATTGCCAATGTGTGGTATACTATTAATCTAAATGGATCCAGAAAGGGCTTCTTTAAATCTATCAGAGGCTTCAAACAGGGTGATCCATTGTCTCCTTTACTATTTGTTATTGGTGCCGAACTATTAACAAGACTGATAAAAAACCTACATGATGATCACTTCATCCCCTACTCTGTTGACTCTAAAGGCCCCATTATCACTCATCTTTGTTATGCAGATGACACTGTGTTATTTTCCTTTGGAGACCCTTTGTCTTTGAAAAAGGTGATAACCAAGCTAGAACTCTAGGAACATAAATTTGGCCAGAAGATCAACGAGAATAAATCTGGCCTTTATGTATGTTCTAATTTCTCTAATGACCAAATAAGGGAGGCTTACACTATTACTGGATTTAATCATCAGAATTTTCCTATGATCTACTTAGGATGTCCTATCTATATTGGCAGGAAGAAAGTTGTTTATTTCAATTCCATGGTTGCCAAGTTTTCTAACAGGCTTCAGGAGTGGCAAGTGAAACTTTTGTCGTATGGAGGAAAAGCAACATTTATTAAGTTGGTTCTTCACTCTTTCCCTCTCCATCTATTATCTGTGCTTTATCCCCCAAAGACTGTTCTTAAACAGATCGAAATGATCATTGCTAACTTCTTTTTGGGAAAAGAAGATACCAAGAACAAGAAACACTGGTTTGTATGGGATGACATATGTTATCCAATACTGGAAGGTGGAATGGGATTCAGATCTCTTATGGATTTTTGCAACATTTTCTCTGCTAAAGCATGGTGGAACTTCATATCCAAAAATAGTCTCCTAAAGGAATTTTTGGAGGCCAAATATTGCAAAAGACTTCACCCTGTGCATAGGAACTGGTCTTATGGACAATCTCATAACTGGAGAAGAATGATGGATATAAGAGTTGTTGCTGAGAAGTACATACTCTGGAAGATTGGATCAGGAAAAATTTCTTTCTGGTGGGACAATTGGTCAGGTAAAGGTGCTATTGCTAACCTTATCTAGTTCTATGATGCTTCAAAAAATGTTCTTCTCAACAAATATATATCAGTGGAAGATGGAATGTTCGCAAATTAAGAGATTGTATCCCTATCCATCTATTCAATGATATATTGACTATTGAGATTGATTCTAGAAAGGAAGACAAACCTATCTGGATAGCGGATAACTCAGGTATTTTTTCTTATAAATCTGGCATTGCTTTAGAAAGAAAAGAAATACTTCTTTTACTGCAAATGTGATTTGGCATAAGAGAATGCCTTTCAAAGTTTCTTTTTTCATGATGAGGATGCTTCACAATTGTATCCCTACCGATGATGTCAAGTTAAGAGATTCAAATTAGTAATTTCATCAAAATGTTATTGCTGCTCTAATCATCAAGTTGAGACCACCAATCATCTACTTTGTCTCAGTAATATTGCCAGACGGGTTTGGAATTTCTTTAGTCAGTCCTTTGGCATCTGCACTACATATGGTGATCTTAGACAGGTTTTAATGTCTTGGTGGTTAACAAAACCAAAGAATAAGCTTCCTCTTTATGTCTTACAATGGATTCCTATCCTTACTTGTTGGGAAGTTTGGAAAAGTAGATGTGCTTCTAGATTTGATAACACTCATATGTCCAGCAGAGTTATTATTCTTCAAGTAAGCAAGTTATTGAATATCTTGATAAATACTCAATTCCCTGGTCTTCATATTTCTTCTGAGGTGAAAGATCTTTGTAATATCATTGAGAGAGTTAAGCAACCTATTATTAGTCAGATGGTTGTATGGAAGAAACCTGATTTAGGTTGGGTTAAGCTTAATATTTATGGTTGTCGCAAAGGTAATCCTGGTAGTATTGGAGGTGGTAGGATTATCAGAGATAGTTCTGGACTATTCATCATGGCTTATGCAGATTATTATGATCAAGGCAGTAACAATTTGGCTGAAGTTAAGGCTCTGGCCCAATGACTTGAATTTTGTTATAACAAGGGTCTTCGTCAAGTTATTGTGGAATCTGACTCCCTAGTGATTATCAACTTGATTAATAGCAAAATGAGGACACCTTGGCAATTACAGCAGATCATTGATCAAATCTATGACATCTCCTACAAGCTCAACTGCACTTTTGTTCATGTTTATAGGGAGTGCAATAAAGTTGCTGACTATCTTGCCAATTATGGAGAAAGATACGAGATGCTCACTATTTTTGATAATGCTAATTCCCTTCCTAACAGGGTGAAAGCCCTCTTCAGCTTGGACAGAGATGGCATTGCAAACTTCATATTCAAAACAAGGAAGAACCATTTTGTTATTAACAATGGTATCTCTAGATAATCTTTTTCAGAGTAATATAGGCTTTACTACTTGTATAGCATCCTTTTGGATAGATGCCCATTCCTCTAGTATATGGGAACACAAATTTCCCTTGTTTATCATCTCCCCTGAGAATGGTCTGTTAAATTCTTCAATGTTGTTGCTATGGTATATGTCCTCCTCCGTGTTTTGCTCATCTTTAATAAATATACAGGTTAGGGCCTTGCCTAGACCCCGCAATCCACCTAGGGTGGACTTTGCTTAAAAAACAAAAGACTAAAATTTTAAATTTTGTATCCGCTAGAATGTTTCCATTTAAAAATGGAATAGATAGGATAGAAACTTCACTTGTAGTTGATCAATCTAATGGAATATTTTAAACATTCATTACAATGTTAATTGTTGAAAAAAATTAAATATCGTTAACCATTTTTTTAATTTTTTCGGGTATGATGAACTTATCATGAATTCACTGATTTCTGTCGCTTCTGTTGGGAGTAGATGAACGAATTTCGTGTTCTTTACTCACGAAATTTCAAAAGAGTCTAGTTTGTAATTGTAAACACGGGTTATAAATTTATTAATTTGATACAAATAATCGCGAGAATAAAACTTTAACCCTATTATTACCGTGTTTGACCCTTTCAACATGTTTTTCTTCATTAAGAATCTGAGAGGAGAAAATGAATGTCACTTGACCCATTCAACAAGTTTTTCTTCATTAAGAATCTGAGAGGAAACAACGAATATCACAAAAAATAAAATGGACCAATAAATGTGTATTACTAGTAATTAGGCTCAGGTGTGAAAAGGGCAAAAAAGAGCCTAAAAGTCTAAGTCATCTTTTCTTCATTTTCAATATTTCCATTTCAGTATTTTACTGAATTATTTAAATTTATTCTGGTCCTGAAGATACTCCTTCCGTTCCATAATAAATGATATTTTAGATTTTTCATTTTATTTTAAGATAAGTATTATTTTAGGATTTCAAGAAGAAATTGATCTTATTCTTCCAAACTTATCCTTATTTATAATCGAATCATTAAGCAGCTTCTCTTTTTTTAGACATTAATTAAGGGTATATTAGTAAAAAAAATAGATATGATTTTTTAGGAATGAGCAATGTATAAATTAAAAACATCACTTATTATGAAATAGAGGGATTGTACAAGTAGATGAAAGAATAATCATAGCATTCACACAAACTTTCCTACAGCAAATGAAAAAGCAAGTCAAGTAACTAGTCGTCGCCTGTCTTTTTTTTCTTTTTTGCAAATTTTCCTTTTTAGCTCGCAGTCTGTCTCAGTGTTAGCCTTGCCTTCTTTCTTTGACCAAGAAAATTGTATCATCTAAAAATACTCTCTTTCTTGCCTTTTCTTCTCTCAAAGTGCCCTCAAGATCCGGCATTTGATACCCCCAACTGGCCTGTAAGTGTAACTTTTGTGCTCTTCTTTTTGTATATTTATGTTCAATTTGTTTATTGCTATGTTTATACACCTAATTCTTTCTTTAAGTCTTATTAAATAATTGTTTCTTTATTCTTTTGTTAGTTGCTTTGAATTCTTTGAACAAGGACTTGGTAAAAGCTCTCAACTTATATTCCTGGAAATTGAAGTTGAATTTGGCCTTTTGTTGTTTGATCTTTTGGTATTTTTATGCTTAATTTGTTTTTGGTATTCTTATGAAAAATTGTTTCTTTATTCTGTTGGTGGTTGCTTTGAATAAGGACTTGGTAATTTGTTGAATTTTTGGAAGTTGTATAGAAAATCTCTGGACTTATATTTCTGAAATTGAAGTTGAATTTGGGCTTTTGTTGTTTGATCTTAAATACCCTTTTGGGTTCTGTTGACCGTGTGTTATGGGTTTTGTTTTTGAAATTTTCTCTTGAAGGTGTGAACTTTTGTGCTTGTGGATGTAGAAGATCAAGTAAATTCTGTATTTTGGATAAAGTTAATTTTATTTCATTTGACTGTAATTTCCCCAATTTGTTTATTGGTATTTATAAATTATAACCAACTGTTTCTTTAATACATATTGGCTTCTTGGATACTTTGAACAAGGAAAGTGGTTTATTACTTGTTTAAATTTGGAAGTCATGGTCAAAAAGACTTAACTTTAAATTTTCTTTCTGGAATTGGGATTTGCTCTCTTGTTGTTTGATTTTTCAGAACCTTTTCTGGGTTTTATTAGCCTTGCTTGTTGGGCTTTTTTCAACTTTCCTTTGATGAAGGTCTGAACTTTGTGTTTGGGGCTTTGTAAGGTCAGATAAAATCATCTTTCAATAAAAGAACTTTTATCATTGTTCTTTTGAATGAAGCTTTTCTTTTGTTGGTGATAGATTGATAGTATTATGTAATTTTTCAAGGCATCCACCTGGATTGCTGCTATTATGCCTTTTTGCTTGCGGGGTCTCTTTTGCCTCCTTGTTTGCCGTTCTTCCCATTTAAATCTGTGAGGATTGCTTTTCTGCTTGTATCTGACTTGTCCTATAATCTTTATTTTGGTTGTCCTGTATGTGGGGGATTTGAGTACTTCTAGTTCGTGGGAATCACTAGTTTTCTTTAGAAGATTATCTAGTATAGATATGAAATGGGACCGAACAGAGCATATGGATACATAGATTCATATACTTTTTCTCAACTGGTTTGGAAATGAGGCATAGTTGATTGATTGATTGATAATACTGACTCGTCATCTAATTTTTTTCACTTGCAGTCTTAAATTTTCTTGCTGGATTTAGCTCAGGAGAAATTGGATTTGTTCTTGCAATGCATTTTTTCAGTCAACTGCTTAATTAGGACCTTTGATTGATGCGGTTATGACTGAGCCCCTCACCAAGATGGTTTTGGATAAAAGAGCTCTTACCACTCTTGTTGCTATTGTAATCTACTTGGTCTTGAGTTTCTCCCTTTGCTGTGCTCTTCAAGGCGACATTGACTGTCTGAAATCTATAAAATATTCATTAGAAGATCCATTGAATTACTTGAACTCTACATGGAATTTCGATAATCAGACCGAAGGTTTCATCTGCAAATTTACTGGGATTCAGTGCTGGCATATTGATGAAAACAGGGTTCTGAGTATCAGTCTTCCTGACATGGGTCTAAGGGGAAATTTTCCACGTGGTCTTAAGAATTGCTCCTCTATTACATCATTAGATCTTTCGAGCAACAAGCTCAATGGAAGTATTCCAACTGATATCTCCAAAATTATAGGTTTTGTGGTAAACCTAGATCTCTCATCCAACCATCTATCAGGGGAAATTCCAGTGGATCTTGCAAACTGCTCTTTTTTGAATAACATTAAACTTGAAAACAACCGGCTTACAGGTCCAATTCCTCCACAATTTGGCCTGCTTGGTCGGCTCAAGACTTTTAATTTAGCGAACAATCAATTGACTGGGCCAGTTCCAAATTTCATAAATGTAACTATTCCTGCTGAGAGCTATGCCAATAATCCTGGACTCTGTGGGGGACCGTTATCTCCTTGCCGGGGTCCTCCTAAGAATCCCCGTATTGGAATCATTGTCGGTGCAGCAGTTGGTGGGGTCACTTTAGGTGCTGTATTGTTGACTTTCGGTATGATCTTCTATTTGAGAAAGATATCCAGGAAAAGGAAAAAGGATGACGATCCTGAAGGGAATAAATGGGCTAAGAGTATTAAGGGTTCCAAGGCAATCCAGGTGAGAATTTTTTACTCCACTTAATCATTAAAAACTAGTCTCATCCCAATTTATGTCAAGGTGTTTGACTGGTCACGGAGTTTAATAATGAAAGAAAGACTTTTGAAACATGTGGCCTAAAATAAGCGATAGATAGTTGTGGCTATAAATCATCTCATTAAGGGTAAAATGGAAAGTTTAAAGTCAAGTCAACTTGTTACCACTATCATAGAAAGGTGTCATTCTTTTTGGGACTGACTAAAGGAAAGAGTGTCACATAAATTGGGCCGGACAGAGTATCTCTTTATTGAAATTTCTGTTCGCGTTTTGTTGATACGTCAAAAATCAATTCTAGTGGGTTGTGATTTTTGTTTAGGATTCTACTGTAGCATTGTGATCATATTTAGAACCATACATTCGTGTTTTTGTACAAGCATTTAACTAATGAATTTTCTCCTGCCCCTGTGTGATTTTTTCTCTTGCTCAAGCTTTCTTCATTGACTTAAGGTGCCTTATTTTCAGCTTTCAATGTTTGAGAAGTCTACTTCAAAAATGAGATTAAGTGATCTCATGAAGGCCACCAACAACTTCAGCAAAAACAATATTATTGGGTCAGGAAGAACGGGGACTTTTTACAGAGCAGTACTTGATGATGGCACTTCACTTATGGTTAAGAGGCTGCAGAATACTCAACACTCGGAGAAAGAGTTTATGTCTGAGATGGCTACTTTGGGAAATGTAAAGCACCGTAACCTGGTTCCTCTTTTAGGTTTCTGCATGGCAAAAAAAGAAAGGCTGTTGGTCTACAAAGACATGCCAAATGGGACCTTGCATGATAAGTTACATTCACTGAGTGAGGGGGAAAAAACTCTAGATTGGCCTATGAGACTCAAAATCGGCATTGGAGCAGCCAAAGGATTTGCATGGCTTCACCACACCTGCAATCCTCGTATCATTCACAGAAATATTAGTTCGAAATGCATCTTGTTGGACGTGGAATATGAACCGAAAATATCAGATTTCGGACTTGCTAGGCTCATGAATCCAATCGACACTCATTTGAGTACCTTTGTCAACGGAGAATTCGGGGACTTCGGTTATGTTGCTCCCGAGTACGCACGAACTCTCATGGCTACACCAAAAGGTGATGTGTTCAGTTTTGGTGTTGTACTGCTCGAGTTAGTAACCGGAGAGTTACCGACTTCTGTGACCAATGCTCCTGAGACCTTTAAGGGGAATTTGGTGGAATGGATCTCACAACTCTCTGGTGAATCTAAGCTTCAAGACGCAATCGACCAGTCATTGTTGAGTAAAGGTCATGACAGTGAGATTTTCCAGGTCCTTAAAGTTGCTAGCCGATGTGTGTTGTCTGCTGTTCCTAAGGAGAGGCCGACAATGTTTGAAGTGTACCAGCTTTTGAGAGCTATCGGAGAGCGATATCATTTCACAACTGATGATGACATTTTGATGATGCCTACAGAGAGTGATAGCGGATTTCAAATGGACGACCTCATTGTTGCTCAATAAGTAAAAGAGGCTCGTCGATAATGGTTGAGCAAGTAAGATACAGTATTTAATAGAATCATAGTCCTTTGAAATTGTAGGTTGTTGTCTGTTATGCATAATCTTTTCTATCATGTACAAATACCACGTTCTCTATCTATATATCATTCTGTAAGTCCCTTCTTCTTAGCTACCCAACTATGTAATTTGTGCTTTTTTTTTTTTCCCTCTGTATTTTTAATGGTTAAGAGATTTATACAGATTTGGTTTTTTAGTTCTGTTTTCCAATTAAGTTCCTGTACAGATTAGATGTTAGTCGTTATTTTTCGCTGCTTGAACAATGTTGTCTGATCTTCCAGTAATTATAAAATGCTTTGTGAAGCAAAAGGATATCATCTTTTAAAGCTGATATGAACATGTGATATTCATGTTATCAAAAGTAATGCAGATCAACAATTTGAACAGCTCTTTAGATGGGCGAGTGTGTCCGTATGAACAAGTAATGTGATCTTATCAGCCTTTATTTTAAGCAATTATTTGCTCCAGACGTACGACAAGACATTCGAGCTGTCTCTCCATTAGTTGACATGGAAATTGAAAGAGATCAACCACTCAAAGTTGGATCTCAAATGTTCCAAACATGTATAAGCGTGACGATTGAAGTAGAGAGTTTTAAATGAGCCAGTCACACAATTCAACATCTACCAGTTCAATGACCCTTTTTGGTCTAGATTTTCCTACTATATTAGTTGTACAGCTTATCAGTAAAGTAACTCAATTTTTTTCTGATCTTACTAACTTAAAAAACAAAATTGCTGCTGAATCTTTTAGAGGAAAAACTGCTCTATACATATCAAAAGGATAAAGAATTTCCAATATCTTATACAATGATCTATATAACTACAACATACAAAAAGAAACAAAGAGTTCACATCTACCCGAAAATTCGTGGTGCACAATCTCGGCCAAACTCTTATAAGGCCTTTATAGTAGATTACATTGGTTTTGGCCAAAAGCAAAAACTAGGGGTTGCCCGTTATGATCAAATATGTGGCTACTAAGGAGAGGAACATTCCTCATCAGACGAACTATGCTGCCGTTTAGCTGGGTACCCGACAGGTTGTAGATTTGGATTAACTGGAACTGGAAATTTATGCGCCGAACTAACTACTGTCCTCTCATTGATCATTCCGACTTCCTTGCAAACCCGATCAAGAATCATTAGGAAGTCTTTGACCACCATGAAGGTTCTGAAAGGGTGAGCCTCTTCTCTAGCTGAATCTCCATGGAAATACTCGGTTATTTCTTTCACCAGAGACATGGCCAACGCTTCTTGAGCTTGGAGCGTTACAATCTTCTCTTCAGCTACTTCCATAAAGCTGTTCATGGTCTCGGAGAATTTTTTAGTACTGCTTTCCTCCAATCCAACTGCTTCAATCGATCCTACAACCTCAGCAATGTTTCCAATCCCCTTAGAAAGCTTTAAAACATCGCTGTGTAGCACTTCTGAATCCATGGCAGCAGCTTTTTTAACATTTATAAGTTCTGAACTAATGTTGGAAACAACCTGGAGGCCAAGTTTCCGGCACTTAATGTCATCATTAGTGGTAGACTGTCCGTTCTGGTTTCCTCCAGAAAGACGAGCACCTTCACCTTTTATAATCTCCTGAACCACAAAATGCAAGAGAGTTGTTTTCCCATCTGCTCCCTTGACATCTACAAGCTTTAGCAGTGTGTCCAGTTTGAAGGCATGAGCATCACCCCTGTTTGTCCCAACATTCATTCGGTTTCCCGTCTTCAGCACCGCTTCTAGAAGCTTTAAGAACATTCTGCTACTTCTCAACTCTTCACATGCTGCCTGTAATAGGAAAGCTTTATAAGGACATAATACACAGGTTCTATTTTCTCATTTCTGTTGACACAGGCAGTTCACAAGGGAAAATAAAATATTTGGAACTTGCGAATCATTGTAGATGATTATTCCCAAGTCCAACATTTAGCAGTTAATCTCCTAGAACACAGCAAGAGCAGATATATCAACCTAATAGGATCTCTGTTGTTCCCCAGACGGTATTTCTCTTTCAGTTGAATTCAAAATTTCTCACAGATACTAGTCACTAGAGTAGCACATTGAGCAAACTTTCCTAACAATGACATAATGCTTAATATTTCCAGAGTTAAAAGAGTTTTCTAGATACAAATTTGTTTGCTTCTTCAAATTGCTAGTGTTGAGCATAAATACTTCACTCAAGGTTATCTTCTGATCAAGATCAAAATTCTTCTCGTGAATAGATGATCAATAACAAGTAGAAGTTGATATTCATGACTTAAAATAATTACCTCTAGAGTTTCAAATGACTTTCTGAGGTAGTCAACCTCATAATTGAAATTTGATATATACAGCATAGCATCTACCCTTTTGAATGCAAAAGGTATATCAAGCACTGCTTTCAGAAACTTCTCTGCTGGCCCGAGCTTGAATGGAGAATCGTCTTTGTATTCTTTTAGCTTACGTTCTTCTTCTTTGGATGGAGCCATCTTCAATAATATCTCAAGAAGCTCACTCCCAATATTTTCAGCATTTCCTGAATAGAGAATGTAATTTGTTAGGGCAGTCTATTTTCCTACATCCAAACACTTTACAAGTTCTAGATACACTTGAACTTCTGTCTATTGATCAAACCATTAAAGAACAGTTAATGAAGGTAAAATTATACACATGGTAGAACTTCTACCTATTGATGAAACCATCGAAGAACATTTTGGTAAGCTATCCAGAAATTCAACCATTTGATCAAATATAAACTGAGTTATTTTGCCTCAGTCGGTACTCAGCAATCAGAAGGTTTATTTGGCAACATTAAACAAGCACTACCATCATTCCTCTCATTTTCAGCTCTTAATTTACAATTTAGAGAAGGATTTAACTTCTATAAACCAACAAATGTAAAGAACTTTTACAGTATCAAGCATCTTAACCAATTGCAGTAGGTAACCTTTCTTATATTCCAGGTTACAGATCTCAATGACTACGCGTAGTTATCTTTTAGGTCAACCCGATAGCATAAAAATCGATATATATAAGTTGCTAAACTCTTCAAAGAAGGGTGAAAATGAAGAATACCTTCTAAAAGGGCTTCACATACTTCCTCTGTGGTTACATTCAGGGCCCTCAGCAAAATTGCAATGTTTTGCGACTTCTTTGGATCAAGTACCCTATTCTCTTCTCTTGGTGAAGGAAGAACAGCGCGTCTAGCTGTTTCGTTTGTACTCAAAGTAGTAGTCTTCGCAACAAATAATGTCTCTATCATCTCTTCATTCAACCTGCAAATAAATCAGCTCTATTCAACTTATACAACAAAAGGCGAATGAATATCCGTGATGAAAGGTTACACATAGTAAGCTTTGCTCGGACTCTCCAAAAATGTTGCCCCACCCATGTCGGATCCTCTGAAAATGCACTATTTTTCGAGGATCGGACATGCCCCATCAGCATTTTTGAAGAGTCTGAGCAACCAGGATAGTAAGAGTTACAGATAATCATACTTAAATGAGCTCTATTCAACCACTACTGGAAAAACAAGAATTAGTAACAGACAAATTCTGTAGCTAAACAGCAAAATCTGTTAGTCCTATAAGTTCGTTGCTAATTCCAGTTTTTTTTTTTTTTTTTTTTTTAAGTACTTAACTTACACAACAACAAACAATGAATATCTGTGATGAAATTTTAAGCAGTAGTAAGAGTTAAAAGATTTTAACATACTTAAATGAGCTTGATTTGAGTTGATCCCACACCATTTCCCGATCCGAACTTGCTCTCACTTTATCCCAATGCAATGTTTTCAACTTTGGTTTCACCTCTTCATTTTTCTCCGTATGCTCCAAAATAGAAGGCAACTCCATTGCTATGGGTTTCAAAGGAGTTTCAACAACTGAATTGTCGAACACTGCGTTTGACGATAAACCCGAGGGTATTTTCGGGCTTTCCACGTTCTTCGCAGGTGGCGGTGGTGGAGGATGACGTGGCGGTAGTGGAGCAAAAGCTGGCGTGGCATGCTGACGTGGCGGTGGCGGAGGAGGAGGAGGTGGATACTGAGGTGGCAAAGCGGTGTTAACAGCTACCAAATCCGGCGACTTAGGTCTGAATGAACTTTCCCTTTTCGGACTCAAACTCCCAGTTGGCGAAATGCTCAACGAAACAGACCGGGCCGGAGAACCCGACCCGGAACTCGAAGATGTACCCGACCCGGAAGATGAGCTATCAAATTTCTCAGCTTCAACAGCATTAAAATCTCTTCTTGACAATGACCCACCAATAGATCCAGCTGAAGAGTAAAAATCCACGTCATTCTCAGCTGAACCGGAAAAAAACCGGGTACTTCCGTAATTTTGTCTTACATTATTATTATTATTATTATTATGCCGTCCAATTAACGGCGGTAATGGACGGAGCTCAGGTGAGTCCATTTTTCTATCAGAACTAGGGTTAGGGTTACTATTATTAGTACTACGGTTTTGAGGATTATGTGTTTCAACTTCACCATGGGAATTTACTAAAGTACCCAAATAAAGAAACTCTGAACTTGTTTGAGATGGTCTTTGAAGCTTAGGAATAGGAATATTACCATCATTTTTAGCACTATCACGATTAAACCCATTATTATTGGATGTTTGAGTTTTGGGGTCATTTTGTTTTCTTTTTTTACGTATATGTAAGAAGATAGTGATGGAAAGAACAATAATAGCTGCAAGAACACAGATAACGGCTGTTATAGTGAGTTTAGAGGAAACAGGTTTGGTTTTGGAGGTGTTGTTTGGGAGAATAATGGAAGAAACATTTGCTGGAACTGAAGTAGTATCTGTAGGGGGTAGTGGGGGTGGTGGAGGTGAAATATCAGAAGGGTAAGATGGGAAAAATGGGTTATTATTATCATTATTGTTGTTATCATTGGGAGGAGTAGAGCCTTGAAATGGGTATTCAGTGTGGGGTGGGGGAGAGGGGGTAGGGGGTTGCGTAGGTGGTGGGGTGGTTATGGGGTATAAAGGTTCATGAAGAACACGGCGGTTGGTGGTGGTGGCAAATGATAAGTAGAAGTACTGAGCTGAGAAACATAGGAAAAAGATGAAGCAAAAGGGAAACACCATTGTGTACAGATGCTTTTTTTTTTTTTCGAGGAAAGAAATATTTTTTTGCCACTGAATCAAGAAGAAGATCCTAAGTAGTACAGAGCTGAGAAACAGATGAAGAAAAAAGGAGCTCCCATTGTAAACAGATGGTTTTTTTTTCCCAAGGAAAAATGAGTTTTCTTTATGATAAGAATAAGGTGTACTTTTGCCACTGAATCAAGAATCAAGAAGGAGTTGCTTACTGTTGACGTTTTTTGTTTTTTGGTTTATGTTATTTCTTTGTGAATTGTATGTTATGTTGTTTGTGAAGAGTCTGAGATTTTTCAGCAAGATTCTTTTTAGGGTATTTGGTCAATGGGGAAATGGTAGCAGAAGACAAATGACTGGAGGCATAGGGGCTGGGGGAGTTTGGCTGAGTTTACACAGTGGGGGAAAAAAGACAGAAATTTTGATGAGAGGAAAAGAGAACAAAGAGAGTGACAGAAAGTTGAGGAGAAAAAAAAAGGGAGAAAAAGGGGTTTTGTTTGTGTGAAAAGGTAGAAAAGGGGAGAGATTATGGAGTAATTATTGTATTATAAGTAGTGCTTAGGAGAATGGAGCAATTTGATGGACAGAGATTTTGGGTGGTGAATCCAGCTAATAATATTCTCTGCAGGTCTGTGCTGCCTGTTGTTGCGTGTGATGATTCATGCAAGTTGAGTGTTATAACGCCGTTACTCATAATTTCTCATAAGTGTCCGCTTTTCAGTTTTTCTTTTTTCCATGATCAAGTGGCCATTGCTTTTGCCACCTTTGTTCTATTTCCTGCCGTAATGAGACCTTTACCTAGGAGATATCATTATTTATGTTAAAATAGGAGTATTTCATTTCACCATTTTCAATTTTAACGTACTCGGTTAAGTTGCTATAAGGCTTGATCCAGAGCGATTTCCAAATTATGATCTCAGATATAGGTAGTGTATGACTATGATCAGCTTGTACCATAAGGTATTGGATTAATCCTGCAGATAAGCGGTATTTAGTTGTCAATGATATGGAATTTAGATAAATTGTCAGTGATAAGTTAGAGGAAAGTAAAGATAAGTCTGCGTCATTTATATACTCCGTATGACATAAGTTTGATTGGACATAAACTTTCAAAATAATATTGAATTTGTGATCTTAAATACTATTCCTATGATATTTGTATAGCTATGAAAGTATGGTATTTATTGGATGTAATAAGAAGCTTATAGTGGCCTTTTTAAAAAAAAAAAAAAAAAACCGACTAATGTCATAGAATAAAATAAAACAAATTATCTTCTTTCTTCTGTTAGAATTACTCATCATATTTCTTAACGATAAGTACTAACTATATATATTATGTGATTGACTAAATATGAAAGTTAAGAGAAAAAAGATTTGTTAACACCTAAAATTGTATTGGAATTTATAGTATTAACTCTTAACTATGTCATAATATTATTATTACTATAAAAGCATATCAATATTGCAATAACAACAATATACCTAGTGTAATCCCACAAATTATGTTTGGAGAGAGTAGAATGTACGCAGATTTTGCTCCTCTTACATTGAGGGATAGAGGGGTTGTTTTTTATAGACCCTCGACTCGGGATAAATCAATAACAAAAGCATGTCAAATAGGAAAAGGAACAGTAATTACAACAAAATGGTACGCTAAGCGAATAACACGAGACAGTAGATAATAACAGAAATTGAAGAACAAGAAACTACAAAGAAATATTACGACTATTAGTAAGGAAGGACATAAAAGCATATCAATATGTCAATAAAAAGAAAATATATCATTTGTTTTGAAACGGACTAGATTGAAAAGAATGATGCATAAAATAAAACAAAGAGATTATATGTAAAGCAATAATTTGAACTTGATTAGTAAGCTCCTCGAAGCAAGCAAAGGCCAATGTGATTTATTCATTATTGGAGGAATTTTGGATGCTGCGTTGCATGGTTCATACTTCCACTGCATTACAAATGAATTAAGTACAATATATTCCTAGAAGACAGCAATAGTATCATATATTAAGAAAAAGCATTATTTGACTGATTTGGTATTTTTGGTAATAATATACAGAAGAATGTGGCCGACAATGATTTAACAAATATTATAAGCTCCATAGACATTAGTGCTCTCCTTACCCAATATTTAAATCAGCATAAAATCACCTCCCACGTACAGTAGGAATATAAACTAGTACTAACAGCCACTGTGTTTGAAAATGAGTCATCAAGATCGAGAGAGCAAAGAGAAATAAATAACCCCTTTTTCAAAAGATTTGTTATGAAATACTAACAAATATGCAAGACAAAGTAATGTAGCCAAAGAAGCCGGGGAGAGGGAGGAAAACTTTATTTCTTTTTAATTTGGTGTACAAATTAACTGATTTAGTTTCTTATGTTTCAAAGAAAAGGAGTTGATGTGAGGATTTTCAGGAAACTATTGTAAGGTTTTCCATAAGCCGCTTGCAAGTTACCCGCTTAATTGCAAGACTAAGTTATGTGTATTTACACAATTAAATTATTTAAAAGCTAATTACAAATAAATTTTTATAACAAATGTTAATTGATAATATGGTAAAAATAGTAATAGTAATAGATTTACTGTCACAAAGTAAACTACATTATTCGTGTATGAAAAATGTTGCATTGTAAATATATATAATTTAATTTTTTTAAAGTAACTAGAAATTAGAGCCAGGACGGATAAAAATCGATATAACTCAGTAGCTGTGGCCCAAACTAACTACTTTGATCCAACAACTTACTAGGAATAGGTTTTGGCTTAGGAAAAACCCTATAAAGGAAATCATAATATATACAAAAATGAAATTTAGAACACATATATTAGTACTTGAGGTCATTGTCAAAATATAAATTCATAAATTTTAAATTTTAGATTCACCTCTAATCAAACATACTCCTCTTTCCAATGGCTTAGGGATTTGGTGTGAACATATGAGCTCTAATATAGAATTCAAACTTACCCCTTAAGAAAGAATTGTTTTTGTACCTTTAGTAGTACTTGTAGATAGTATTATTCAACATTTCAACGCATTAAGATTCTTCGACCAAAGAGT
Source organism: Lycium ferocissimum (assembly GCF_029784015.1). Lineage (NCBI taxonomy): Eukaryota > Viridiplantae > Streptophyta > Magnoliopsida > Solanales > Solanaceae > Lycium > Lycium ferocissimum. The sequence continues at coordinate 41,474,174 of NC_081345.1, read as the reverse complement.
AAATTTATAAATCCATTCAACAACCCGATAACCTTTGCAATTTGACATTATTGAGTTGTCCACTAGTATCTAAACAATTGTTTATTAGAAAAAAGGGTAAAAGTTGCAAATTAACACTTATTTCGTTATATAACTTTACATAATACTTTTTTTGTAACGGAACAAAACAAAGTTGTACTGGTACAAAGTAAATTGGATGTGTCTGATCATAGGTAGGTCCATTCCTTTAAAACACGAAGAGTGCATTTATTACTTCTATCCGTATAATATCATTTTATCTTTCTTTTAAACATCTCATTTAATCTACACTTCACTAACTAAAGCTATATAAGAGTAAATTTGTAAAAAATAAATATTTTCTATTTTTCTAAATCTTTAAATATTTTAGAACAGATTTCGTTTGCTAAAAATCCGAAACAACGAGTATTATTATTTGGGAATGAATTAAGTACTCCTCCATAAATACTTTTCTTGTTTAGTATTGTTTGAAACTTCCCATGAATTTTTTACAAATAGAATGAAAATTTTACTATATCACCCCCAATAATTTAAAAGTTGTGCATCCACTAATAATTTCTTGAAGTTTCCAACCCAATAGTTATCCAGAGGGTAAAAGAGCAACAAAATAGTAAATTATCTCTTGATTTTTCAAACTGGACAAGTAAAAATGGACAACTATTTTTATTTTACGGGACAAGTAAAAATGGACAGAGGGAGTATTATGAAAAAGAGTATCCGCTTATCAAATCAAGAAATAATTAACCTTATTTTTTCAAATTTGTCCCTATTAAGTGTTGTGAGGTCAAATCCCAATACCTATCTAATTAGGGGCAGTTTAGTCAAATTACCTATTTTTGTCTAGAATTTCTTAAGGGGTGTGCAAATGGCTAAGTGAACACTTTTTTTTATCCGGAGGGAGTATCTAATACCCGGTCCAAATTTATGTGACACACTTTCATTTTTAGTTTGTCCTAGAAAAATAACACAATTTTAAATTAGAAATTATTTTAATTTTAATTTTTTATTATCCTTGATAAAATAACTCATAGCCACGTAAATATCTTAATATATTTTAGATCACAATTGTTTTCTTAAAAAAATAGTTTCCGTGCATATCATATTAAATGGTACTATTACATAAATGGGACGGTGGAAGGACTGTGACATACTAGCAACTGGCAAATGAGTCCAATTATCATGTGAAATTGCAGCAGTTCATCAGTTCATGGAATTGGAAGAAGCAACCATTTTGGATATACCCATTTCAAAGACATGCAAAAGGCCTTCCAGGAAAATAAGGTTAAACTATATAATAAATAAAAAATTGGACAAGTTTCCCATTAGTATAATCTTTCTTATTATTTTATAATATAAAGTTTGACAATAATGTCATTTTGGGACCAGACTTTCCAAAATGTCTTCAGACTTTAGGACAGACGCTTTCCCAATAATGTAGAACAGGACACATATAGGCTGCTATCTCTTTACTAAAAATGATGAGAGACTTGAAATAATACAATTAATCATTTAAACACAAATGAATTTTCACTATTTGTCACTGATAAAGATTTATTACAATGATAACAGTAACAAAGAAGATAAAAATGATATCTCAATGACGTGTGAGAAAAGTTCGAAGAATCTACTAGCCGTTTCGATTTGTAAACATCTTAGAAAAAGTTTGTCCCAAGAGGACCTTTTTCACCGAGATGTTCGATTTTCTCGGGTTTTTTGGATTTTTTTTTCGGAATAGTCTTGATACAAAACATATAACTTTTACTTCAAATATTTTTTTAGTCCTAGTAAGATACAATTATATAATTAAGGTATTTCTTAAGAAAATAACACAAAATGTGAGAAGAGTGATGACATTGTATTAAAATATTCAACAAAAGCTAATATAATCGATTAAAATAAATATTGCTAATTAACAAGCCATAAAAGAAAATGACCATAATCTAAAAATACTAAGTCGTGCTAAAATAAGTATTAATTATATGACAAAGAAAAAAAACTTAAGTTATATATTTTCACTCTCTAAATCAATTATGCAAAACTAAAGAATAGATATCCAACATTATTATCATTTCTAGTGGTAAATTGAATTTCTTTTGTTAGGATTAGTGTTGAGTTGGTTTTGGTTTGGATTTTATTTGAGTTACTAACGTCCATAGGATATAAAACTTATTGACATTCAAAATTCTAAGTTCAAGCTTGAATAATATGATAATAGATAAAAAAATTATGAAAAAATTTAAGAAATATTTATAAATTACTTTACAAATAAATATTTTTATGTATAAAATATTTTAAAAATTGAATACATGTAATGTCGGGTTGGTTTAGTTCGATTTGACTTTTTTTAGTTAAAATCAAACCAAACCAATTATGATCGGGTTTTTTTTCCAACACCAAACCAAGTCAAACCAAACCACTAGTCGAGTTTTTTTCTCGGTTTGACTCGATTTATCGATTTGGTGCGGTTTGTCGGTTTACTTTGCACACCCCTAATATTACTAGTATTAGCTAAAACTCTTACAATAACACATTTTTTATATGAAGCCTAATATCATACAACAACATACACAGTGTCTCGCATGTGGGATCTCCCCTTACCTTATAAAGATAGAGAGGTTATTTCCGATAGATTCTCGACTTAGGTTTAAAACATTTCATAGCAGTTTGAAAAAGGGAATAGAAACTAAAGCAGCAACAACAACGGAATAATGCGAAATGAAAAGCAATACATAGCAATCAGAAGAAGAAAAAAAGCTGGGAACAACAACGAAATAATGCAATAATCGAAGCACAATAAATACAAATTCAAAGAACAAGAAATTACAAGAATCGGTTAAAGTGCACGATGTGTAAAAATTATCTATACTATCTAGCCACATAATTGAAAGTCGTTTTACAATTAGTCTCAAAAGACGAATAAAAAAGTCCCAAAACACTACCAAAAGAGCTTTAGTGGAGAATCTCTTTCCCTTTTCTTTCATCTTTGGATCTTTTTCTTTATCTGGCCTAAATTTGTCCATACTCACCCTTTTGGAAAAGAAATACCCCATCATTATCGCACCTAAGTATTTAGCATCGCACTCAATTATTACATGGAATTAATAACGAGTTATTGATACTAATGATGTGTTTGATCATTTTTAATCCTTCATCTATCAAAAAGCTTAATAGACTTCCTAACACAAACTCAAAATCTTGTTTTCCTGAAGTTCTATGCAATTAGCAAAAAGGGTGTCTACTATACTAGTATTAACGTACATATTTGTTTAGGATTCTTAATGAGAAATGATATCTAGTCTCTAGATATACTGGAAATGGAGAAGTGACAACAAAAGACAAAGCAAAAAGAGTCAACTATCCCTTTGCTCTACTCAAGATGCTTTAGCAAGAAATGTGGAGAAGAGCTGAAGATGCTGAGAATCTATCATCTGTAGGTTCTAGGCACAAACGTTGTAAAACACTTATACACAATCAAATCACTTTTAAGGCAATATCCAAGTAAATCTAAATCTCTATGATAACCAATAATTAATAACTTCATAAAAATGAAAATTAACTTGCTATAGTACATAAAATTACACCGATAGTATGAAATATTGTCGGATATAACTTATTTTTGATATACAACTTTGCCAAAGATTCCTCCATAAATTTTGAAATCCAGATGTCACTTGTCAATACATGCTCTTCCAGCCTAACATCAGATGCTTTTGCTTCCTACTGAAACTGCACGTACCAAATTACATGCATTGCATCTATAGCAACAATGACTACTGTTCCCTTCATTTATTATTCCTACATCAACAAGACAACTGCCCTCTTATTATAATTCATTCCTCAATTCTTTATTCATAAGGAAGAAAAACCACCACTATTATTGAATTCTAGATCAATTTCCCAGAAAGACTATACCAATTTCCCACTGCTGGTGACATGCTATACCCAGCCTGATTTGTTCTGTTGAAAGAACATAAAGTTTGAAATGTTCGCTGAGATATTTTGTCATCTTGAAATGTTCGCTGAGATATTTTGTCATCTTCAGAAAACATGATTGCTGCAAGAAACATAGGCATATAGCGTTTAGGAGGAACTTCTGTAGTTGAAAAGATTGTTCAAGCTCATCCGAATGATTCACTTACATTGTCAATTAAACAAGCTACTCTATACCTACCACTAGGAACATAGCAAATACTCTCCCTTCTCATGTCAAAGACAACTAATGAACTGGAACCGCCATGTTTTTTGGGTCATACAGTTTGAGTAGCAAAACAAGCTCGCATGGCCGTGGATTTAGATTTCACCCCAAAAATATGGCCTCAATGAAACTGCAACCTAATTGGCCAATAGTCAAGCTGATAGCGAGTGCCTGAAGTTAAGACCAAGTCAAACTTATCATACAATGCGGCAGGGCTGCATTTTAGTCCAGGCTTCGAACCAAAGTCACAACTTGTACACTTGGAATATTTAACAATTAACTCAGTGAAGTCCCAATGCCGATAAAGTTGGCCAAAATAAACTAAACATTAACCTTGATTTCATCAAGGAAAGAGTTACTTGTTCTCATTCTATACTAATATATACAAGAAGAAAATTGATTCGTGACAATCAGAAGTCGTCACGTAATACATATAGAGCCTGTTTGGATGGGCTTAAAAAAAGCTAAGTTGGAAACAGCTTATAAGTCAAAAAAAAATAAGTTGGGGTAGGCCAACTTATTTTTTTGGGCTCATAAGCTGTTTTCAGCTTATAAGCTGCTTTAGGTATGCTAAGCCAAATAGGCCCAATTATTTTTTTGGGCTTATTTTAAGCACAAAATGACTTTAAACTGGCCAGCCAAACACTCAAAAAAGCTAAAAACAGCTTATAAGCAACTTATAAGCCAATCCAAACGGGCTCATAGCCACATCCTTACAACACCCCTTTCTCTGCAGATGCTTAATGTGTTTGAGTCGATCTTCTGATCTTATTACCCAGAGCTCAAAATGGTTAAGTCTGGGCCTTGAGATTAGAGCCCTCAAAAGAGGGAAACATTGAATCATACACAGCAACTAAACAAGAGGACATGTGCAAAACTCAACTTGAGTAAGTGCGAGCCAGGCAAAAGGGTTTGCCTGAAGTGGTGGTTTAGCCAAAGGGGCAACGTGCAATGGTTGGATTCAGCACACTCTTAAAATAGTTGTTCCAATCCGAACGCCTATCCCAACACATAGAGCTTATCCACTACATCTACATAAGGAGTCTAGTCCAATATATTCCTTCCGTCGTGGGTTATCGACCAACCCTGAGTACCCAAATAAGTTCTTTACAAGAAAGAATTGCTTCTGCCAAAGAAGGGTCATAACTAAATCCATCCAGAGGCTATTCTGCATGCAAAATGACAAGAAATATTATGCAACATAGAAAGCACAATGAGGAGCACCTCTGCTCTTGGTTAAAAGCACCAAGTAGATATCAAGAACACTACATCAAATAAACTTGGAAGATCATATATGACAAAAAAGAGGGAAATAACAGAAATCCCAATAAAAGAGATTATTGACACTACCCATTTTTATTACTTCAATTTCCTTGCCTGTAATGTTTCATTTCCACATAGTACCAATGTTTCATTTCATTTCACTCCAAATTTGGTATTGGGAAGTTACCTTGTGAAGAACATCAGCCCACAGGGACCTTTGATCCACAACACAAAAAATATCGAAGCACTTGACAACAACAACATGCCCAAAGTAATCCCACAAGTGGGGTCTGGGGAGGGTAGCATGTACGCAGACCTTACCCCTACCTTTGTGGGGATCAAATCACTTGATGTCCTAATATAGAAACCTAATATCTTTTCAATTTCTAATCGTGCACTTCCAAACGAAGCAAACATGTGTTCAGCGTTAAGCAGCATATGTCATGAACGAAATAAAATCTAAAATCATTAGTTGCACGCAAACAGATGACATTGTAGAAATCGGTTTAAGCTGAAACTCAGAATGGTGCAGTGATTGAACAGGACGCCTATCTTGAATAAAAGTTCTATCTTTCATCCAATGCAAGTCGTTCTAAATTCAGATATTGAATACTCTTCAAACATGTCCTTTTTAAGCCTTTCTCACATAAACACAACCTTACAAGTTCTCTTTCTTATAAATCCACTAGCTATTCAGTATATTTTTCCACCAACAAAGTTTCTGAAAAATCAGGGGCGTGGGGACTTGTTACAACTTCCAGTCTGTGTATGAGACTTGCACATAAATCCATTTTAAAGTAGCCATATTTCCAACTCATATTCATCATCTAAGTTGGAGAAGATCCTCCTTCAATGAGATACTTAGTTGTAAAAAAGAGATCCTTGGTCAGTTGGTGCAGTTCATTTACTTGCTTAATGACAGCTCGGTCAGCAGATCAATTTTCAACAACAAAATAACTGAAAATCTTTAACAATATGCACACACATACATATGTTGACTGTATACAAAAAATCATCCCAAATGAAGGACATGATAATGTATTATTTAATTCCAATGTGCCAAAATAATAACAAATAAAAAGAAGATACAAAATACCTTGGAGTTTGGCATACCATTTGATTACTTCTATTGCTTTTCTTTATTGGATGTAAGCAGCACTCCAGTGTGGTTTAGAAACTTGCGTCCTTTTCCAACTAGCCTTGGCCAGTTTCACCTCATATCTCCAGCACATTCAGGACCGCATAGACAAAGTCAACTTATCATGACGAGTTTGAGGCTGCAGCCATGCACCAATACCACATTTTCCTCCATCTCTTTGCTGGATGAAGATGAATCTCTATCCGCAAACTTCTTCATGAATGTTTAAAAACTCCAAGATAGGCTTTCTTGTACTTTGTTTTGTGAACGTTGAACCCACTTTTGGGGTATATTTTCTTTGTGACTATCGATTTAACGAGATATCGATCTATGAAAAGAAAATTGTACACTTACTTTTACCACTCCGTTCGATGCTTTTTATTCGTCACTTTAGCCAAAAAAAAAAAAAAATTGTTCCAATATATTTGTCGCTTTAGGAAACCAAGAACAATGTTATTCTTTTTCCAATTCCACCCTTAATACCCCAAGAAGGCAGATATAGAAGTTAATTAACCATTTGAGAAAGAGATATAGGTAATTTAGTCAAATAACCCTTATGATTAATTATCAAATGTTTTTCTCAATGGTTGTGCCAAAATCTTAAACAAGAGATAAAATGAATGGAGGAGTATAAGATAGTTCCACCTGACTTCCATGAGGAGACAAATTGATTTGATTTCCAAAACATGCAGGAAAATGTTTGTCAGCCATGCAGATACTGCTACTTTATCACTGTCGAAACCAGGCTAGATGCATGCCTACTTTTTCCAAGGTGGTTATTTCAGAAAAGGAAAAAAAAAATTGAATTATATAAATCAAAAACGCCAGACTGCACTCATGAATGCGCAAAAATGTTCGACGCATCTGGCCAGCCATGACTTCCAAGGGACAGTCTCACTCAAATAAAGATAAAGATGGCAACAACAGTGCATGCCATAAAGTTCCTCAATTAATGGGATATATCAGGGCATGAACTTCTGATATTTCACAATTGTAAGTAAAGGAACCCTCCAAGTTCTCAATTGCAAAATCTGAGGACAATATCAATTATAGAACCACATGCACATTTCAGCCGGCTACCTTTATTGCACCAGTCTCATCAATCTTTGAGCTCTTGTGCTGCAACATTTCAGCAGGTAAGATGACAGCACTATTAGTAAAAGGTCAATGCATGTTCAAGTGTAGGGATCAGACTAACCCATGCAATGAGTTTATATCACAGAAATAAGGTATGCCCATATACTTTTTTATCAATAAACAAGGTCCCAAATAGTAAGAAAAAATAATAAAAATCCAAGTATCTTTTAGTTTACCTTGCTTTTCTTGTGGTTGTGAACACTGTTAAGATCCTCCTCGTCATGCTTCCTTTTCTGAAATCGTTTTGAAAACAAACAAAGATCAAAATCAATGAATTCTTTTATCCCTATTAATACTGTGCACTTTTTGATTGCCCAACTCCTGATGTTGTGAGTCAGACTTGAAGTCAGCAAGGGTGATTTTTGACAACACACCTTAATAGCCAAGCACCACCAGGTCAAGAACTTAAAACAAAACAAAAAAAGGAAGAACAAAATCCACAAGATAAAAACTACAAAGTCAATCTCATTAAGTAAATTGCACAAAATGCGAACATGAGGTTATTCTTACAGTAAAGGAATGGATCAGACTGTACTAATGTAAAAGATATGTAAGACTAAACTACACCAACTAGCTGATTCAATAACTAAAAAAGTCAAGTGGCAGTTCATTTCAAGGACCTTGAGTCCGATCCTAGAAAGCTGAACCTTTTTTATCTACTTGATCGTTCCTTACAACCGAAAAGGATAATGTACACAAATGGATTGAATTATCAAGTAAAAGTTCAGGAAAGCAAGGGCGACAACAGTCAGCACGATGGTACTGGCACCTATTGCAAAATTTCTAATATCATCCGGTTTAAAAGATTCTATTCAGTTAAGAGAATGAAACTAAGACAATGTTCACAGTAACAGCATTCCATGAGAATCATCATTTTTGAAACAAAATCATTAGAGCTTAGAGGGAAGCAAACCTTCTCGTGTTTCCTTGAATGCTCGGCACCAGGATCATGGCGGCCACTTTTATCTTTCTTTTTCTCTTTGTCCTTGTCTTTACTCCTATCTTTATGACGATGTTTATGCTTCTTATGCTCTTTGTCCTTCTCCTTGTCTTTATCCTTGTGCTTTTTGTGCTTCTTCTCCTTGTCTTTCATCTCATTTTTAGATTTTCCAGCTATAGTGGGGATGCCTTTGTCAGACTATCAAACACCATGAAAGACCTACTGATCAGCAACTAATATAACAGGCAAGACAATTTTACATCTCGGCGCAAAATTCGAGGAAACCCAAATCAAAAGCTCCAACTTCAGAAATCATAAAGGAATAAGAGGGTTGCTTAAAAGAAGCTGAATAAATGGAGTTAAATAATTCAAAAGCAGATATCTTACCGGAGACAAATCGACAGGAGCCGTTTCACGTAGTTGGAAGGCTTCTCTAAGGACATCTAAGTCAAAGGGCCGGATGCATGAACTAGTCTCTCTTGAAAAGGAAGCATCCTGTGTGAGCTGATCCAACTGCATCTCCTCCCCTTTCCTAATTGCTGTGTCTCCAGCCACATTGTGAAGATAATGTGTATCGGAAATTGATAACGGAAGTGACTTCTTACCAAAGAACTCGTAATGAGGCAACAACTTGAAGTGACTAATAAGATCGCGAGCACCTGTGAGTTCTCGTGGCCCTAACAATATATTTGGACCAAATCAACAACAGTTATAAACTATAGATATCTTTATTTAACATGAACACGTTCTAAAGAGAAGAACAAAATTTGACAGTTTCTTTAGATTTCAACAGAGTATCAAAGGGGTTGATCTAAGGAATTTTAGGAACCAACTATATGTTAAGGAACATGCAACATAACATGGCAAAAGACCACAAGATGCAATCTGCAGTCTGTTGGTAATAAAATTGTAAGCCTGCCATAACACTCCATGGGCAATACTATAAATTCCTCTGGTATCTAGAATATATTCATTTGACACCTTGAATACAAAAAAACTCAATTAATGTTGAGTGTTTCTCTTTTTCTTTTTTTGGTTTTGCAGAAGCTTAGCTATAAACTCTTCCACATTCCATCAATTTCTAAAGTAACCTCAAATTTGAACAAACTACCAAAGACCTTGAGCCTGTTTGGATGGGCTTAAAAAAAGCAGCTTTCAGCTTAGCTGAAAGCTGCTTTATATAAGCTAAGCCAAACGGGCCAAATTATTTTTTTGAGCTTATTTTAAGCACAAAATGGCTTTAAGCTGGCCAACCAAACACTCAAAAAAGCTGAAAACAGCTTATAATCTGTTTTCAGTAACTTATAAGCCAATCCAAACGGGCTCCTTGTCAAGACTTTGATCAATATAGTCAGAAATTTTGCCCCCAAGGTCAGATTCCTAGAGCATTACACTAACAGCTGATACCATCCAAATCTGCATGAAAACGCCTAAGGCCCATATCGCTATGTGGACTGGAAAGCTCTTTTGCAAAACTATTTCTCCAAAAAACAACCACATGTAGATCATAAAGATTCAGAAGCAGCACAGCCTTGTATCACAAAATGGATGAAAGCAATTGCATCATTGTAAGCAGAAGAAGTCAGCATAAATGAGTTGGCAGTAAAACAATAACTTTACTTCCAGACAGTAAGAGCAGTAGACTGTTAACCAAAGTTTCAGCAGCAAGTAAATCCGCCAACACGAGTCAGAGAAAGAATATCAGTCAATGAATACATTCACCTTAAATCTAAACCTAGGCATGCAATAAAGAGACGTGAAAGGTCAATGGTCTGCAGTAGCCAATATAAGTAACAAGCAAGGATACTGTAAGTTCCTATTTTTATTTTTTGAGGGAAAAGGTAAACACCGTAAAAGTCTCACCTCTTCCAAAATTCTTGATATCTGGATCCATCAATTAGCGCCCAGTAAATGAGTAGAGCATTATTTCCTGGGAATTATCGGTAGGTAAGAAAAATTCCAGAAATTTCTAGTGCATCAAAGGTCAATCTACTCGTATGACTAGAATTCAAACAAACTGGCATTGGAGAAAACTGCAGAATGTAACCTCAATACAACCATAGTGAAAATGAAAGTATTAATAGAGCTCATAACCTTGCCAGTATCATTTTCAAATAAATGTGGCCTTAATGCCATGGATTTGGCACTGGCCACTATTGTATAATGGCATCTAATGTTATTTAGAGTGCTAAAGTGCACAGTGCCCCAAGAAATTGTGTATAACGACGTCCAATGTTATCTACTGCGGTAAGTCCAATGTCTCCCGATAAAGAGTGTATGATCAGCCTAAAGATTAGTTTTTTCAAGCAGTTACTTCACAAATGCAACTCAAACAAACATTTTGATCCTTGACAAGACTGAACAATAAAACTAAAAAAGGACCAAAACCCATAACTCAACTTGAAATAGAGAAAAACAAATTAACAGCAACCACCACCACTATAGCGAGAAAATAGTACTAATATAACATTATAACCGTCAATAAACAGGTATTTGAACCCCAATTACCACTTTAAGCAACTAACTCCAGTTACCACATAACTACAGTTATGCTTTCCAAATTATCATTATCTCACACATCCGTGGATCAATGTAACATCTTTACATCAAAAAATAAAGTGTACATCAGTAATAGAGAATTAAAATTCCCAACTATGTAATCAAGCTTACTCAATCACACGGAAGGATATCCAATAAGTAAATTAGGCTCCACGAAGCACGAAACTCTTCTTCTCTCCAATTGAAGCAATAATCAATTATCAACTGTAAATAATAAATTTAGGGCTTAGGGTTTGAAAATTAACCGTAAGGCTGACGGAACCCTAATTTTGCAATTTCGCGGATTGGGTCGGAACAGAAGAAAAAGGCACCAATTGATGCGTATTATTATTGGGACATCGTATTATTTTATTGTTATTTTATCGGCGATGACGTGACTGTGCTTCTTATTTGTGTCATGTTGACGTTAATTGTCCCTGGCTGACATGGTTTATAGAGGAGTTTTTTGTCATTTCATCTACTTGGCACAATAAAGACGGAAAATTTCTCTTTTCCCCCCAAAACTTGCAATTTTGGCTGAAAATTCAGATTTTTTATAAAAATTTCAAAATATACAAGGAAAACACATGTGATGTGTGATTTATATGTTTTTTTAAGTGAATTGAGATAAGGGAGGTGGACGTTAACTTAATGCATTTTAGAAATTAAATTTATGAATCGCATTTATGAAATATAATTTATAAACTGTCAGCGTAAATGTCTAGTATTTATGTCAAAATAGCACATTTGTAATGCTAGCAATAAAACCAATATAAAAAAGTTCAGCTTCAACACGTGAATTATAGGTCACACTAAAATAACTTTTATCTTTGTTTCAAGACTTTTCGTGAAAAAGGTTCATTCGATGCACGAAGTGTCTTATAATCACGCAAGATTCGGAAAGGACTGCGTCCTGAAAATGTTACGTAGGTATATCTCACAATCACGTAAGATTTATAAACGATCGCATCCTAAAAATGTTACGTAGGTATATCTCATAATCACGCAAGATTCAGAAAGGGTCGTATCCTAAAAATATTACGTGCGTATATCTCATAATTCAGGAAGGGCCACATTCTAAAAATGTTAGGCAGGTATATCTATAATCACGCAAGATTCATAAAGGCCGCCGCATCCAGATGTTACATAGGCATCCTACCTCAAGACAAACGATCGACTGTTGATTTCATAACTCGAACTCGTGACAAACTACTTTATCGTTGCTCGAGCTCTTACAGGGTCCACAAATAGACAAATCCTAAGAGTGTTTTTAATGATGAATTCTACGGCTCGAACCTCTCTAACTCATAGATCACATAAAAAAGTACTATCTTAACAAAAATAACAACGTACCAATGTAATTTCATAAGTGTATCGGGGAAGATAGAAATGTAACCCAAACCTTACCCCTATATTTGTGAGATAGAAAGATTAATTTTCGGTAGACCCTCAGATCAAAAGAAACATAATTGATGTAGAATTGCGAGGAAAATAAAACATTAGAATATCTAGATACAAAACAAAAAATTACTATCTTAATCCAGATAGTACTACTATTTAAGAGAATCACTTCTAGTTTTATGCTATAACTAGTACTTTAGTTAAGCTTTAAACATGCTTGTATTTTGTATGAAAGAAGAATCCAGAAATTAACTGCGCAATTATCTTCGGCCGTCAACCATACCCTTCTTCAAACCAGTCATTCTTGGAGATTGTTTCTTCTTCACACTAGAAAAAAAAAAAAAGAGAGAGAGAAAACGTGGAAGTTTTAGTAGAAAATAGTTGGCTAGATAGAGCAATGGGTTCCCTAAAAATCAAAGCGATTCTTTGTATGCAATTGATATCTCTGTTAATTGGAGTTTTCAGTGTTATTGGGATAAAGGGTAGTTGGGATATGGAAGAAGGAATGCTACGAAAGCGAAGCGGAAACCAGAGAGAGTTCGATTATTTCAAGTTATGTTTCTTATGGCCTGGCACTGCTTGCCAACATACCACCAAATGTTGTTCCTCCAATCCCTGTTGCCGGTAACTTCTACTATTTCTTTTTGTTCTTATTTCGTATTTCAAATCATTTTTGTAATACTTAGTCAATCAGGTGGTTAACAGATTACAGATACTCCATCCCTCTGTCCATTTTTACTTGTCATGTATTGGCCTGTCACGCGAGTCAAAATAGAATGACAATATTACTATATCACCCCTTATTATTGATATGTAACCTAATGATTAAGATCAACAAAGCATACTTTAAAAGTTGTGCAACCACTATGGTAAATTATCTCTTGATTTTCCAAATTGGACAAGTAAAGATGGACAACTACTTTTAGTATAAAGGACAAGTGAAACTGGATGCAGGGAGTGCTTGTCATTTTAGAAGTTCAAGACAACAACAAACCCAGCTACAAATATCTGTCTCAAAATACTTGTCAGTTTTAGAAGTTCAAGACAACAACAACAACAAAAATCCTGGTGTATTCCCACAAGTAGGGTCTGGAGTTCAAGACAAAACTAATTATTTTTGTCTCATTTTACCCTTATTAGTAATTGTTGTCGAAGACTACAAACACCTCAATTATGACACATCAATAGAGTTAATATTCAATGAAGAGAGATTATATCTTAAGACATAAATAAGCAATCCTTCTTCTTCTTCTTTCATGTCTCAAATTAGTTATGTACAGCGTAGTTAGGTCGGAACTCGGATAAAAAAGGATGGATGCATTTTTTTTTATTTTTGGTGAAGGAGGATTTTATTTAGTGATTCTAAGCATACATTACATTAGAATACCAAGTTTAGCTAAATTATTACGTCCAGAAGAAGAGACTTTTTTAGTAGTATAATGCTCTTCTTTATCTACTTGCATTTGTTGTAGCAGCCAGGATGGATGCATTTGGTTGCCAGTTAAGTAAAAATAGTACAATAATAATATGTATCCACAAGATAGAAACATATTTAATTGACCATTGATTCCTTTCTTAGCCTCTTTTATTTTTTCTCAGGTTGTAAAATTATATTTCTAACGAAATTTTATTACATTAAGCTGGATATGCGTTTTGTAAGGATTCGATGACATTTGGAGGTGGAGGCTTACCTTCTTCTTTTTTTGTGTGTTTTTTCAGCTCAAACTCACCATCTGTATTCACGATTCGTAAGTCGTATTCTGATTTGGAAGAATGTATTCTTATTTTGTTTTCATGTTGTGCTATGTGAGAGCTAGAATTGAATAAGGTTTCTCGTGCTTCAGATGGACTTTGGCCTGATTACAATGATGGAACTTGGCCTGCATGCTGTTCGGGTTCCAAATTTGATAAGAAAGAGGTATATTGCTAACCCGTTCCACCGCACCACCATTTTATTCCGCGAGGACTGTTTGAAGAGAGAGTTAAATTGGTGCAACTGTTACTGTTTAGATAAAGACTTGTTTGAAAGGAAAATTAATTGGTAGGACTGTTAATGTTTGGTTAAAGACCGGAAGCACGCTGTCTCATGGAAGATGGGTGTGTGCTTAGAGCAATTTATTGGCTGTGAAGGCTACAAATAATTTGTATCCATAATGCACCAGCTGCAAGTGTTGGTGTGCTTTAATAGGGTAATATCCTCTTGTTATGAATTTATGATTGAAGAACTGTTTACATTGTTTGTCGATTCTGCGATTGACTCCAAATCCAGAAGCATTTGTCACAGAGAATAAGCTTTGGACAAATGAAGAATTTTCAGGACAAATGTGAAAGTATAAAGTATCACAGTTCTTAATTAAGTATGCAGATACAGTTTGAATGTTAAGCCCATCAATATATTTGCTGGCAAGTTGCTTCAAGTCATATATATTTAATATGAGAACCTGCAAGTTCTTGACAGAAGGATCTGTGATAATTCCATTAATCTAATTAGAATATTGAGAATTCAGCAGATGAGACTGAATAAAGAAGCTTATATTTTTTCAACTTTAAGGGGCATGCATTTTCTACTGCATATATATGTATAAATATTCATCAGCACTGACTGAAACATTTTGTGTTTTGAGTTTATATATCCATTCATTCTGTAGATTTCAACATTGCTCAAGCCTTTAAGGAAGTACTGGCCTTCTTTTAGCTGCGACTCCTCCTCAACCTGCCATCATGAAAGAGGAACATTTTGGGCTCATGAGGTGGTTTTCATTGTTACTTCTACTAATGATTGATAAAGAATTCAATACAATTCAAGGAACTAACATGTCCCCTTGCATTTCTTGTATGCTGACCCTGGCGATATTCAACTTCAGTGGGGTAATTACTGTTTGCCTTATTTCATATTCAGTTTATATATATCTTGCAAGACAACTGACGGCGCTGAGCAAGATTATTTGATTGAAGTGAGAAGCAAGATTCTTTACTTACCATAAGGATGTATAAAATAGAAAGTACCTTATTGCTGACATCTTCTAACAATATAGGTTCCTTCTTCTCCTGGATTAATTACATTAACATTTTACCGTCCTTGTACACTCTCATTTTTCATTCTTTTTTCTTCTGCATTTTTTGACAAGTCAAAAAATAAAAAGTAAAGCAATATCATATGGCTGTTTGCGGATAATAAAGCTGAAGTTAAGGCAAGTCTGAAATGTTATTTTCCACTAAATATAGGATAATTTTTTCTGTCCTTTGTCCTGTGTCTTGTCTGGCAGCCAAAAAGAACCCTCTAGTATTGTCTTTTAACTTCTGAATCAAGCACCTAACTGTAATATGGAGGATATGGAGAGGTTAACATAGGGGCCTTACCAGCCTACCAACTGCAACCTAATGTTCAAAGTTTTGTGTTTGTTGCACTTGTAAATATTTAATAGGGACAAAAGTCAGACTGGTAGATGACTTTTTAGTGTGATCTTTCATAATTTTATGTCATTGTTTGCAGAAAAACACGGGACATGTTCTTATCCAGTTGTTCATGACGAGTATGAGTACTTCCTCACGACTTTGAATGTTTACTTCAAATATAACGTCACTGTAAGTTGACTGTTATTCTATTTATTTACTCCAATGAACTTTGCTTTTTTGTATATTTTCTATTAGGTTCTAAACTGTGATTTAGTTAATTATTTGCATATATTCAGCATTGGTGCGAAGAAATTGTTTGATGCGTCAAAAACAACAACAGCTTAATAGCTCATCTGGAATAACTTGGTTTATATATTACTCCCTCTGTCTCAATTTATGTGATACACTTTCTTTTTTAGTCTGCCTCAAAAAGAATGATACATTTTTATATTTAGAAATAATTTAATTTGAAACTTGCCCTTTTACCCTTAATGAAATGATTTACAGCCACACAAATATCCATGGCTTGTTTTAGACCACAAGTTTCAAAAGTCTTCCTTTTCTTTTAGACCACAAGTTTCAAAAGTCTTCCTTTTCTTTCTTAAACTCCGTGCCTAGTCAAACTATATCACATAAATAGGGACGGAGGGAGTCTTTTAAAACTTTAATCACGTATTTTACCAAATCCTTCCTAATAAAATTTCTCTTGGCCGATGTAAACTTTTAAATGGATGACCGTCTACAATATCAGATACACAAGTTTGTGGTAACACTTACAGCAGGTGCTGGAATTTGTTTCTTTGCAATAACTTACTGCTCGTTGGGTATCCTTTGTGAAGATGCAAAATGTGCCTAGAGGGCTAGCAGTTAGACATTATTATACTGAAAAAAATTAACACTTCCTCACATGTGTGCTGACTTCTTTCTTAATTAAATGCTTCATAACTTTCTGGATATGTTAAGCATTGAATTACTTAACATTCTTTTAGCATTCCATGTTGAAATGCTTTTTCTTTTTAAAAAAGGTCACTACAACTTCATTTCATTTGGTTGAAAACTTATATGTTATTCCTCTTACTCATGTAATTACGTAGTGTGTTTCTGGTAGTTGACCTCCACTGATCTACTTAAAAATTGAAATTAACCAGGGAGTTCTGTTTGAAGCCGGGTATGTACCGTCAAATTCGGAGAAATATCCACTGGGAGGCATCATTTCGGCCATTCAAAATGCCTTTCATGCAACTCCAGAGGTGATATGCTCAGGCGATGCGGTGGAGGAACTTAGAATATGCTTCTATAAGGATTTCCAGGTTGGTTCTCTCTGATCCTCTGAATGAATAATTCTACGAAAAGAATCATTAGCTTATCAAATTATCTATCGAGCCGTGAAAAAGATATAACAAAAGACAGAAACAAATCCACTATCCGTTTTACGTCAAGCAATGCGTGGAGCAACTCCCGATTAACAGTAAAAGCAATATGTATAGGTGGATCGACTCATCAAATGCCCATTGAAATAGGATCCACACAAGGAAAAGCACTTGCCGTTCGTTGGTTATTAGCGGCTTATTGCTTCTACTCATATTCCCCAAAAAGTGGATCACGCTCTAATAGCTCCGAATGAATTAAACACGTGCATTGAGATACGAAGGCTTCTTATTCCACAACAACAAAAGCACTTTTTCAGTCTTTCATATACTAGGGGATTTCAAAGAGTTGCTTAGTGAATTACTTGATTTGATAAGGCGATGTTGATGGGCTCATTTAAGATGTCTGTCATTGTTTAGGCTACGACATTTATTATGTCCTTCAATATGCACTCCTTGTTTGTTGTTAACTTCTTTCCTTATCCAAATCCAACCTGTAGACGTTATGTGCATTCAATTTAGAAATGGGCGATTCTGTACTTCCCTTCCAAATTCATTCATCTTAGTTCTTACACGTTAGCAGATATAATGGACTATCTTAATTCTAAAACTCTGCTTGGTTAATCTTATGTCTAATTGTCTTTTGCTTAATTTAATATCAAAGCATGTAATTGTATATTGTCAGACTACCATCCCCAAAGTTCCCATTTCTATCAGCAATGTGAATAGGGTTCTCAATTCATGTCTCTTTTACAGCCCCGTGATTGTGCAAGTGGATCTATAATTAAAAGTGGCGGAGCCTCTTCAGGGTTATGTCCTCGGTATGTCAGCTTGCCAGCATATGGATCATCGGGTAAGTCACTTCCACACAATCTGGGCGGTCATCTTTATTTACTAAGTTTAGTTAAACGGAATGGATTAAAGCTTGATCAGCTTGCTAAATATCCGATCAACTAATATGACATTTTTGGAGATCAAATGTCAGCATGTTCTGTTGATTCGCACTATGCCTTACTAGACAAGCCTACAAATGGTCTAGCATTGTTGCTTTTTCTAAATCTCCTTACTCTCTGTAAATATTTCACTTCTTTATGAGTTTACATGTTGACCAATCAAATAAATAAAAATGAAACTATGAAATTGACCTACTACTTATCATATCCGAGATAATGTACAACAACAACAACAACATACCAAGTGAAATCCCACAAAGTACCCCTACCTTGGGAGGTAGAGAGGCTGCTTCCGGTAGACCCTCGTCATAAGTACAAGCAGTTCAAAACAGTATAAAAAGCCATGGCATATCCGAGATAATGTATCGGAATATATTAATTTTTTCCTTACAAATTCAGGCATATGTTTTAGTACTCACTTCCAGAATCTTTAGAAGAATTCCTTTCTGTATTTTATTTCTTTTATTAGTATAAATTGGAGAACTTGTTAACAGAGTACAAGAAGATGTGTGTGTATTTCTTGTTTCATCACTTGTTCTCCTGATCTCCTTTTGAACGCTCCCTGTCATAGGCTCTTTTTCATGCGATTTTGCAGCTTTTTAATAAGCTTATCTCTTGCTTCTCCTGAAGGTAACAAACAAGTCGCTGGGATCAGTTTCAAGCTTTGCTTTGCAGTTCACTTACTAATGATTTTTGCATTCATCTGAGAAGGTAGCTGAACTCCCAACTCAAAGTTAAACCCCACGAATAATGAATAGGTTGTGGCAATTAGATTAGGCCTTCAGTTATCTTTTTGACCTAGGAACTGTATAATTATCAGATCAGGTCAGGAGTATGAAGGCTCATGTTGTCTCTTTCCAACCGTATCCTCTCAAATGTTTAATTCATCTTCACATGTTTCTCTAGGGTATTCACTATGTTTAATGCAGTTTGACGTGAGTTCTTTTTTTTTCTTTTTCTTTTTCTTTTCAGGTAGTTACTTGAAAGTGTCTTGACTTTTGTCCTTTGGTTTCACAGGGCTTAACAACCATGAAACGTCAGATCTTTTATCTGAGTGATAATCTTACAGCAGTTTCATGGCCTAAGCGATGGTCTGATCTGATCAGGTAAATTTGACAAGGATTGGAAGATCAGACCCTTATTGCTCTGCAAAGAAGTTTAAGGCACTACAAGTTTCAGCTTGCTATTTATAACCGGTCTTGTAAAGATTATTATGAGATGATGTTGATGTACTTTACTGGTCTTATCGAAATAGCATCTCAACAAGGATTGTTTAATTTGTGGTGCATAAAGATACATACTATTGGTGACTTTGCCAATTTCCACCCGTACCACCTAATATTCTGCAGAATGAATCCTGCGTTTGGCTTTGTTGTATGGTTCCTTTCTGTGAAAGCTAGTGCTTGGAGGAAGAGTTGTTTTGTTATTTTAAACAGAAATGTTTGTTCTTATTTTGATTAGCATATGATAATGTGAAACGCTTGGAGATATATTCATTGTCCAGCTTTCATTCGCATTTGCAATGGCAAGGAGCATGATACTACAGTATACGAATGTGAAAGTGTTCTACCAGCAAATGCAAACGAATGATTACATAAAGATTTTTGTGATGTTCATTCATTATTGTGAAAAGAGGACCTTTTATAAATATATCATCAGAAATAATTCTATCAGGTCGACGTGAAGATTTTTTTGTTTCATACTTCAAATTGATTGATAAAATTATTGAAAGTGGATGGAGAGAACCTCCAAAGGGTAGAAATTATATAAATTAGATGGAACTCCTGAAGTACGATAACTCCTCCATACCACGCAAGAAAAGACATCTCTTCATTCAGCCAAATCGTTGCTTCATCCATGTAAACAAGCAACATTTTGAAATCCTCAATGTCTTTTCAACCTGAAGAACTTTTATCCCACTTAGACTCACTTTCTTTTCATCACCATGTAAGATTTAATGTCAGATTTGTGAAAACACAAATATTCCCAACAATCAGGAGACGAAACTTCTCAGATAAATAATGTGCTGAAAGCCCCAGACTGCAGCCCCAACCATTTTACAGCTTCTAATTTTCTATAGATCGTATTTTGAAGCAATTATTTTACGTGAACATATCTAGAGGGCTATATTCTCAATCATTTTGTTTCCTCCTGACCACCTTCTTATCGTATAACCGCACAAGCTGATGATGTAGGCAAAGGTGCATTCAAACAAAGCCGTCTCAAATCCTGTCAAATGTGCTGACTGGTTTTTTTCCTCTTACCAGCAGAAGTGCACTATGTCAAGCAGTACAAGGATCTGTTGTCACAAAGTATATTCGCGTTCTCCACAGGGTACAACAACATACCAAGTGAAATCCCACAAAGTGGGGTCTGGGGAGGGTAAAGTATACACAGACCTTACTCCTACCTCGGGAGGTAGAGAGGCGTTCTCCACGGGTTGTGCAAATAATTTGATAGAGGACTAAAGATATTCCACTTAAGTCCAGGGATCAGCCAACACATACAACTCAATATCCGTCTCGGCTATCCCCAAGCTGGCCCAATCTTTTGCTTGGTTCAACATGAGGCAAGCTTCTTTCCCTTGCATACCTCCAACCTATGTTACTCGGACTCTTCAAAAATGGACACGGGTGCGTGTCGGATCCTCTAAAAGTAGTGCATTTTTGAAGGATCCGACATGGGTGCGGCATCATTTTTGGAGAGTCCGAGCAACATAGCCTCCAACACAACCAAAAATAGGTTCCAACTGAATCAGTCTAAAAACAAGAAACTCTGCATTCGGGAAATGCGTGGTGATGCTCATCTTCTGTGGCCTCACAGCTGAGCAAAAAATCACAATCTAGCATATGAGATGCTCGCTTCATTTCACATATCAACGCATCAAGGTTCTCATATATCTCGTTGCATCTTGGATGGGCTTTATCCCCAACAAGGAACATGTGTAGCACAGACTTGATCTCAATCCAGCTACAACCTGGCTCCTTCTTGAGCCCACCATACCTCATCACTTTCCTCATTTCAGCAACTTCTTTCCACATTCCTGCATCAGCATAAATATTTGACAAAAGTATATGAGAAGATGAGTCCTCGGAGTCCAATTGCAAGAGACATTTTGCTGCTTTTTCTGCTACCTCTACATTCCCATGCATCTTACACATACTAAGTAGAGTTCTCCAAATCACATCATCAGCCTCAAAAGGCATGTCTTGAATAAGCTTCAATGCTTCACAAATTTGGCCTGCCCTGCCTAATATGTCAACCATACATGAGTAATGTTCTAATTGAGGATCTAATCCATAGTTATTCGACATTGAATTGAAGTGTTGCAGTCCTTTTTCAACAAGCCCTATATGTGCACAAGCTCTTAGGACTGCAAGAAAAGTTGCATGATTTGGTCTTACATTCTGAAGTTGCATCTTTTCAAAGATCTGTAAAGCCTCTTCTCCAAGACCATGTTGTGCATAGCCACAAACCAGAGCATTCCATGTGACAAAATCCTTTTTTGGTGCTTTCTCAAACATCAACCTGGAATCCTGCATGTTTCCACATTTCGAGTACATGTCAACAAGAGTGCTAGTTATGAAAACATCGGATTGCAATTCTTGCTTTATAATTTGAGCATGAATTTGCTTTCCGAGCCCAACAGTAGCTAGATTGGCACAGGTATCAAGAACTGTTGCAAAGGTAAAGTTATCAGGCTTCATTCCCTCTTCCAACAGTTTAGAGAAGAATTTCTGAGCTTCCTCACTTTGTTCACGCAATGAGAAGCCCGATATGATTGCATTCCAAGAAACAATTGTCTGTTCCTCCATTCTCTCGTGAAGTTTCTCTGCCTCTTCTACCTTTTCACATTTGCAGTACATATCTATTACAGCACTCCCAATGAAGCACTCCAATCCCATCCCTGATTTTATGATTCTATTGTGAATCACCATGCCAATGTTCAAATCTTGACGAGCTGCACAGGCCTTTAAAACACTACCATAAGTGAATTCATCTGGTTCCATCCTTGACTTAAGCATCCGAAAAAATAGTATCAAAGTTTCATCCTCATGTCCATTCTGCTCGTGAGCCGCAATTATTGCATTCCAAGACACTGCATCTCTTATTTCCATTTCATCAAACAGACGTCGAGCTTCACATGGTGCTTCACATTTGCCATACATGTCCATAATGGCATTTGCAACACAAACATTGGACAAAAATGGAGTCTTACAAGCAACCCCATGTAGCTGTATTCCCTCTAAATGCCCTTTGAATACTGCACAGGCGCTAAATGCACCGGATAGGCTTATTTCATCAAACCCAAGATAAGACCTCAGCAAAAGCCAGAATAATAATACAGCTTCATATCCTTGATCACCTCGAGCAAACCCAACAATCAAGGCATTATAGGATTGCAAATTATGATTTGGCAACAACGTGAATACCTTCCTAGCATCAGACAAACTGTTACATTTTGCATACATGTCCAAAGTGGCAGTCGCTACAATGACATCAGACCCAAAATCAGTTTTCAATGCATGACCATGCAATTGAGAACCCAATTTTAAGTCAGATAACCCTGCACAAGACCTGAATACACTAGCATAAGTCGATTGACTCACCCCTACTCCTTCTTTTTGCATATTCTTGAAGAGGTGTAATCCATTGGCAAAATCATTATTTTGAACGGAACCAGCAATTAAAGCGCTCCAAGAAACCCAATTCTTTTCAGGCATCTCATTAAAGAAACATAACGACTCGTCCAATCTCTTACATTTCGAATACATATCCACCATTGCACTCCCTGTCACCACATCAGTAGCAAGACCCAACTTGACCACTAACCCGTGCACCTGCACGCCTAATCTAAAATCTTCAATACCCGAACAAGCTTTCAAAATAACAGCAAAAGTTGTTCTGTCAAAACCAATACCATCTCTTCCCATTTCCAAAAAAACTCGAATCGATTTCCAGTAATTACCATTTTGCATATACCCCGAGATCAACGAATTCCAAGAAATTGCATCTCTTTCAGGCATCAAATCAAACATCAATTGCCCCTTCTCCATATCATTAACCATGGAATACCCAAAAATCATGGCATTCCAAGAAACGGTATCTCTCACAGGCATTTTATCAAACACTTTATCGGCATAACCCAAGTTGGAGCATTTTATATACATTTGAATCAAACAATTAGTAACAAAAACAGTGGGTTGAAACCCAGATATTATCATCCGAGCATGGGCTTGTTTGCCTGGTTCTTGAATGCAATGTTTTGCACATTCTTGATATATATGAGAAAAAGTTTTCCTGTAATTTGAGTGCATTTGGTTTGCTGCAAGTGTTGTAAATCCAGGGCAATGTTGCATCCATTTATATCTATGTGTTGATGGAACAACAAGAAATCGAGTTGTCAAGTGTTGGCGAAGAAGGAGAAAAGCCATTAATTTTTGAAATCATGCTTTGGCGGGTGTTCCAGGTTCATACTACATGGAGTTTAAAATACTCCGTCCTTGAACAAAGAAAAGAAAGAAATGATGACATTTGCTATTGCACTCTCTTTTTTAGAATAATAAATTGAAGTGCATATTTGGCCATATTCATATTAATTAGTGTATCATTTTAGTGAACTTGAAAAATATTGGCTTAAT
The DNA here is from genome assembly GCF_029784015.1 of Lycium ferocissimum. Lineage (NCBI taxonomy): Eukaryota > Viridiplantae > Streptophyta > Magnoliopsida > Solanales > Solanaceae > Lycium > Lycium ferocissimum. The sequence continues at coordinate 41,450,186 of NC_081345.1, read as the reverse complement.
GCATCATGCATGTGCGGCCCCTAAACTTATCACTTTTTTCTCATTTTGACACTTTAATTAAGTGTTGTTTCTGTTGAACCTCTGGACTCGTCTTCAAGTGTATTTATCAAATACAATCCAATTTACATAGTATTTTATCTTCAACATAGCAACACGCTAGTATATATTTTAATTTAATGATGCCATTTTTTAGCAAAGATCAGCGGCAACTTAGAGGGAAGAAAAGAGTAGCTCTTAATTAAGCTTGCAGTGGAAGAGCAGAACCAGCAAAAACCGACACATCCATGACCTAAAGAATAGCTTGCTACATGTCTAAATTATTACTCCACCTTTATCTCCAATTTAATTTTTGCCTCTAACAAAAATCAGATTTAGGGGTTTGATAGGCACACTTGAAGACGAGTTCGGGGGTTCAATAGAAACAACACGTATTTGGATGCCAAAATGAAGAAGAAGTAAAAAAGGGCAAATTTAGAGAGCCGCATATGCATTAAGCCAAAAATATTTGTGGAATGAGCAGTTAATTATATAGGTAGCAGTTGACAACTGCTATCTATAAAAATGCATTTCAAAAACTACAAGTTATTTGTGTGTATCTTTCGACAAATGTGACCCATGAATCACGCTTGATATTTGAGATCGCTACTTTTTAAACTTGTGATCGAAAATAAATTTTACATACTTGTAATTATGAATCATCTCGTTAATGTTGAAAACTAGTATATGCATCCGTGCGATGAGCGGATCGTTTAAAAAAAAGAGGGGAGAGATAATAGAAATAGATGTATATGAACAATGTAATAACAAAATTAATTTCTTCTCCATCTCTGACCCATTTCAACTCAATAAAACACAGACAGTAAATAAAGATAAACTTGACAAAAGTAATCAGCCATGAAAAATCTACAGATGCATTATCACTTTTGTTTTATCAAAATTTAAAGGAGTATCGTTTGTTTATGCGTCCTCTTTCAGCTATATAGCTGTTATGTGAGAATGTGGTTTGGATCAATTCTCTTCTCATTTTCCCTTTCCATTCCCATATGCATAATAAACATTTAAGGAAAAAGTTATTTCTCCAGGAAACTTTAGTTTTTCACTTTCTCTGATGGGACTCCTCTTCCTAACCTTCTTTTGGAACTCTTGTGACCAAAATTTTCCACTTAGGCAATCAATTGGTGATTTCAAGATAAAGAATCAAGTGATATTGCCGTAACATGTTCAAATTTTAAGGCAAAATTTAAAGAACAAAAAACCTCATAAAAGTAAAATAATGGATAATTGATAGTGATACTCATTGGAATCATTCAATAATTACACTTAAAGATAAAGTATTTCTTTTGAGGTCAAATTGTACCTTAATATTTTGTCATATGAATTTCTAGAATAATAAAATATAAATAAAATTATATTTAAGAAATTTTGTGGGATTATATAACTTTCAGAATAGAAAAATAAATTATCTTTAAATGACTTCTCTTTTGAAAATAAAATACTCATACGGATCGGCTGATCTATTGATTCTCAAGTGAAAACTTTTTTGGTTATATATCTTATAATATGAAGATACTTAAAATGAAAAGTTAAAAAGTGCAAAAACAGAAGGAAAATATAGATATCAAACCCGTCCCCTTTTACCTTTTAGTAATTAGTAATTATCCAACTTTGGTATCCGGTGCGATTACATAGAGGAACTTATTCCTCCAATAGACCAACATATAAAAGATTACAATATTCAAATATACATAACATATACGTTGCTAAAAATAAACTACTACACTATACAATAAACTATAAATAGTCAACAAACGAATGCCGTTCTAAAATTTTGTACCTTATTAATATTTTGATACTTCTTCATTTATTGTCGTTGCAAAATAAATATGAACCTCAATCTGCTACATACACACATATATATATTATTGCACAACTGAAAGCTATCAAAATGATAACCAAAAAGAACTATAAATTAAAGTTTTTGCATCACAGAACATGCGAAGCTTATGAAAAATGGAATTTAGAGAAGCAAACCGAAATAACTGGTCACAAGACTCATATTTTTATGCAAAAAAAAATTAAATTAACACTTAATATCCACTAATCTTCTTTTTTTATATATATAGATAAGGTATAGTATGTATTTGAAAATGGTGGTATTCCTGTTTTTTTTTTTTTTTTTTTAAAAAAAAAATCCTTTAAAAAGCTGGAGCTTGAAGCAATACATAACCATGGACTAATGATTTGCTAATATTATTTATGCAGTGAACTATGACTAGTGAACATGCGATTGTTGTACCTTTTTAATATTTTGATAATTCTCCATTTGTACTGTTTGTTGCACAAATCCCTGCACTGCACTTCGTCCAAATTTGAAATACCCAAAATTCCAATTCTTCTAATTACCAATTATTTTGAGCATTCATCACTCTGCGTTTAAGAAATTTCAACAGAATTTTAGAATAAACCCACTTTAAATGAGACAAAAGAAGAAATGAACACAAAACAGAGTATAACCTTTGTAATGTCGTAAAAAATACAGATTCTTTGAATTCTTCAATGTTTGGCTGAAAATTTTGTAGATCCTCGTCCACTTATCATAAAATACTAAAGCATGTCCATAACCATCCGCAACTTCAATTCATATCCATCATTTTGCAGAAATCGTCTCTTGAAAACGTTTCGGAAAAAGTAATTACAGAAGAACCAAAAATATGCCTCGATTAAACTGATGGAAACTTGGATGAAACTAAAAAACAATTACAAAAGCATTTATCATTCTCCACTACTAATTGCTTCATACCTCAGTTAATATCAACAACTGCAGCCAAAGAGTAAAGCTCCTCCTTTGCATCTTCATCATTGTTCCTCTTACAAGCAATACGAAGCCTCATCATTTGTTTCACCTTCTTGCACCTTATTTAGTAAATCAGTCCACATCTTATCAAAGTTAAAATGTTATCGACTTTTAAGAAAAATCTTCTACAAAATAAGAGCAACAAAAGATAAGACATACATGCGAGGTATAGCCATACTAAGTAAACTAGAGAGAAGACATCTGATTGTTGTAAAAAAATCAGAGTTTTTGGACTAAAGTAGCACTTGTAACCATGTGTTGAGTTGTGGGAGTGATTGTATGTGATAATGCACGAGAGAAGTGGGGAAAGGGTAGGGGCGGATCCACCCTTTGGGGTGAGGGTGGCATGGCACCCCCTATATTAACAATTTTTTTTATACTTATGTTGTAATTTGCTTAAATTAGGTGAAATATTTGATCCTGCTACCCCCAGTCGTAAATTAAACAAAGGTGTCACGGCTGGTAGACACACTTGAAGACGAGTTCAGGGGTTAAATAGGAACAACACGTATTTAGGTGCCAAAATGAAGAAGAAAAAAATAGGGAAAATTTAGAGGGCCGCATATGCATTAAGCCAAAACTATTTGTGGAATGAGTAGTTAATGATATAGATAGCTATTGACAACTGTTATCTATAAAATTGCATTTCAAAAACTGCAAGTTATTTGTGTGTATCTTTCGACAAATGTGACCCATAAATCATGCTTGATATTTGAGATGGCTACTTTTTAAACTTGTGATCGAAAATAATTTTACATACTTGTAATTATGAATCATCTCGTTAATGTTGAAAATAAGAAATTTAAATTAAATTATTTATAAATATAAAAAAGTGACATTTTTTTTAACAAAAAAAAAAGTGTGCCACACGAATTGGTTCGAAGGGAGTAATTCTTTTTGGCTTCATAATCTGACGGACTACACTCCAGTTTATAGTTGACAGCTCTCTCTTTTTTCAGCCCAACTTTATCATGGAACATAAGAAATGTGATTTCTAGTTATGTAACTTGTATTTTTTTAAAATATTTAAAAATTAATGGACAAATAATGACAAAATTTAGAGTGTCTGACACTTTTAGTCCGAACTCCTTTCCTTTTCACCCTAGAATTCCATAGAGCCTTAAAGAGAAATTTCTTCCGACAACAAGAGAAACAATTTGCAATTGCATCATTTATATATCCAATTCAAATCAAATAACTCTTCCTACCATTTTTCATTTATGGTATGTCATTATTGTTCGTACCACAAGAACAGAAGCCAAGAATTCTAGAATATGAGTTCACCATTAAAATAAAGAAGACAAAAATGCATTAAGTGGACTTCATCTCTAGTCCTCTAGGTAAATAACTCAAATTTCAACTAAGTGTACCATTTAAATTTTTTGTAGCATGGATTACGGCAGGTAGTATTATATTAATTTTAGAAAATATATACATAAAATACACAATTGTCTAATCAGAAGCCTAAAATCGCCCCTGCACAAGAAGCCAAAAGGTTACCATCATAGTGCACATCTACTTCACAAACATTTTCTTATAATTCGAACCATGTCGGATCAAACTTTAGGCAATATGTCGGAAGTACGTATTACAGTTCAAGTTTCAGGTCATTTCCTTAAGTTTGAACTGCGATAACTTAAATTGTCCTAAAGTTTTAAAAGAAACGAGTCTTTACCTATATCAGTGTCTGAAATGCATGCAGACTCGAAAAAAAAAATATATATAGATAGTGGGTGAATAATACGAGACTTGAAATAAATACCCATAGATAGTTCATATCTGGCATTTGAACCTGGAATCTTCCAATTTTCTACAAGAAATCATTTCCAATGATCGCCTTGGACAAACCAAAAAGGAGATTGTTTTGTTCTTCCATCAAATCTACTCCCTCCATCCCATATTACTTATCCACTTTTTCCTTTACACACTCCTTTAAAAATCATAAATATTGATGTATTTTTACTACCTTACTTTATCCTCTCCAATAAATGCCTCTATAATTTCAAGCAAACTAAATATTAAGGATAGGATGAGAAAGATAAATCAATTCGATTTTGTAATTTGACAAATAATTTTGGACAGATATTTTTAATAATGTGGATAATTAATTTTAAGACGGATATTTCTAATAATGTGAACAAGTAATATAGGACGCAAGGAGTAAGTCCACGTTAATATAAATATGTCCCAAAATACTTGTCTATTTACGAAATCAAGATAAAATTAACTATATTTTTCCTATTTTGCCCTTAACATTAATTGTTTTTAAAGTAACCAATACTCCCTCCGTTCACTTTTCCTTATCTAGTATTCCAAAAAAAAAAAAAAAACTTTACACACTGAGCCAAGATAATAAAACAACATTCAACACAAATTTAGATATCAAGAGGAGATAATTTTATTTTTCCTGTTTGACCAATAATATTAATTACTCACTGCAAATTATTTTTCAAATCCAATAAAAATATATACTAATTAATATGAACACATTGATAATTATGCACTTCATTTATTATTTCTTAAACAGCGTAAAAAATCCAAAGTGAACAAGTAAAAATGAACGGAGGGAGCATTTATTAGAGTGCAATTAATTGGAGAGATAAAGGTAATGTAGTAAAACTACACATTTATTTATGATTTCATAAAAGACATGTAAAATGAAAATTGGCCAAGTAATATGAGAGTACTAGTTAAACTGAATACGAGACTCATATTAACAACTTTTAGCATAACGAAAGATCAATTGTGAAATAATAGCAAAAATACCAAAAAGAACTTCTGGGAGAAGACATCACACAACTGAGCCAAGATAATAAAACAACATTCAACACAAATATCAAGCAGCTGGAAATGACTAGTGAAAAGATGTTGCCCAGAAATGAATCCAACAACTCATCGCAGAGGCGATAATAAGTTGGCAAGGTTATCCAGGCAAGTGACATCATTGATCAACATAAAACATTCCATGCCAGATTTATAAGGCTGAGTGAGAGTATAAAAATCTAGTACATTCGCAAACTGGTAAATTATCATTCTACAGAGCATGCAAAACTGAGATCTCAATAAAGAAGCAAAAACAGAGTATAACAAGAACATAAGCAACAATAATATTTCAGGATTCTTGCACTGCCGTTTACTCATCATCCGAATCATCGTCATCATTTCCAGCAGCTGAATTCAAAGCATTCAGTCTCTCAATCAACTTAGCCTTCCTTTCTTCATATGTCAGCTTCTTCAGATTGTACCTGCAAAAGTATCCAAAAATGAATATGCAGAGAAGGGAGCACAGACAGGAAAAGAGAACATAATTTCCTAAAACCACCAATAATTTAGGGTTATATTAAGACAGACAATTTTAGCATATTAGTTGGCTGCAGTCAGAAGACATGCTATAGTTTTTCCTACATGGCATTCTAGAAATGAAGAATCTAGACTAGCACCAAATGCGTATTCAATGAGAAAGAGGATTTGAAAATCCTTAACCCCAACCCACACAGTAAAATGCTTGAGAACTACAATACATGCCAACTCAAGCTTGAAATAATTATATAATACGAATATGAAACACAAAAAGATGATAACGAGTCAATCAGCCTAAAGACAATTTCAGACCTCTTGTGCTGTTTAGGAGGCTGCTTGTCAGATTTCTTTGGACTTGGATCAGCACGTATGGCAGCATGAACCTTCTTGTACATCTCCTCTAGGCCATCGGGCTCAAGACCATTTTTGATGTACTCACTGAACTGTGACTGATATTTCTCCGGTTCATCTTCAATTAGAGTCTACAGACAGAAGGAGAAGTTTAGCACTATAGACATTGGGTGTACCTAGATGAATCCAATAACCATTCTATTTACCTTCATATATGTAGCAACATGGCCACCATATATGTACTTGCGGTGTACATCAGCATCAAGTTGCTTAGAATCCTTGCTGAATCCAGCAAACCTCTTCTCACTGTGAGGAATATCAAGTCCACCGTCCAACGCACCCTAAATCCCACCAGCAAAGAATTGCGTTTATGTTTAAAACATAGGCAAGATCATAAGGGCAGACTCCAATAAACTTGAAAAAGACCACATTATAAAAGCACCAGACCCTATGATTTCCTCGGACAATTGCAATCAGTGTCTCATACTGCCATATTTAAGCAAGTGGCTCGTTGGCTCATTCCTAAAAGATCGACACCTTTAGATAATTGGGAACTCTTTAACCTAAAGATTCATTTTACCGTTAATGACATGATCCTATACGAGCGATAAGGCATTTCACATACCACAAGATATTGAGGGTACTTGTGATATGCTATGTACCATTTGCTCAAGGGTCAAGAAGTCTTCATTTGCTACAACTTTATCCCCCGTCGAGCATCAACATATAAAATGAAATGGAGGATAGCAATCTTGCAATGCAGTTTAGACAGAGACTAAGTGATGCAGCACCAATACCAAAAGCAGGATTATACCTTGAGAGCACCAAAAACACGATTTCCTGTAGTAGTCCTTAAAAGGCCAACATCCAAGAGAGCACGGAAAGGCCTCCTGCTTTCAGCAGGTTCAACAGAGTAATCTTCTCCATTGACCTGTAACGATTTGAAAAAATCAGTTAACAAATAAAAGCTACTACTACAAACCGGACAAAACACCCAAAACACTATAATACATCCAATTACCTCGAGGTTCCCTTCATACTCCTCGTCCATTTCAAGCTTTTTGAGAACTCTCCGTGCCAATAGAAGTCCAGTGCAGTAGGCTACCATTCAATATAAATGAGTTAACAGTTCAATAAGAACTACAGAACTTCAAGTGAGATAACCAAACAAATAGAATAGCTCGTGTGAAAGTACCAGCAGCATAATTTGTCAGACCAACTTTAAGGCCATAGCGAGGCAGCTCGTTAGCATAAGCAGAAGCAAGAATCATATCACCAGCAATACTAGCCGACACAATTTGTGCAATTATGTCCCTGTTAGTCTGGAAAAATGTTAAGGAAGCAAAGTGAAGCTATTGTGCCCATAACTCCAACCCTACATATCGACCTGACCCACAATATAGATTCATGTTGATCCTAATTACCACCATCAATTATGTGATACACATTTACTGTGACAATTTTGTGAGCCAAGCATGGAACATTAAATGGGTAACACATGTCAAATCAATAAACAAAATCCCAAGAGGAAGCCATCCCATGTAAGTAATATTTCAAAAGTAAAGCACAAGTATTAGGATACAAATCGGACAACCAAACGATACTTTGGGGTGTTGTACTTATTTTTGTCCTGATTGATCAAGCGATTCCTGGCTCTATAGTCTGTTTTCCCCTCTGCAAGATAGTAAAGATTCGATAATAATCAGATCATGAATTGCAAAGTTTGAACAAAACAAAAGGGATTAAAGGAATATAAGCTATACCTCTCCTTCTCTTGAATTTAACCTGGTAACGCTTAAAATAAGCCCTTGTCTTTTGGACTTTGATGAAAGCCTGCAGCATATTTATTAACAGTGTCAAGCACAAGACCATGCATCAGAACGCTTTGTTGTGTTGGTACATTCACATTAAGTATGGTTTTTCTTAATAATCCTTTTAATTTGTTTAGGATTTATTTGTTGGTGGAAAATGCAGAAATTTTTTAGTATAATATAAACCCTAATTGGTTTTAGAAGACAAAAAATTAAGTGCAGCATGAGTCAAGATAGAAAGCAATAAATATCAATGATTCATCTCAGATATCTCAATAAGTTTTGGATTAAGGTATATTTGATGTTTTATCAACTGTCTACTTTTTGTAGGTAACATAGCTGAAATAATAGTAAAGCTCCAAAATGCCACAAACTGAAAGAGACATCAGAACATCATTAAAGATTCATTTTTTAATGCCAAATCAAATGAAATAATGAGATCTGCATATTTTTTGAAGACTATGGTAATAACATTGCACCTATATACCAATCCTTACTGATTAAGACAAGATCCTTAGAGATTTGTGAATATGTGTAGCTATAAGAGTGAGTAGTAAATCTCTAGTTATACGTATTGAACATTGGAACACCAGATGTTTGTGTATATAGTGTTTTTCCTGTTTCTACGAGTTACTGTTTTTCCAATGTTATTATTGTTATATGTTCATATCGTAGAAACAGAAAATCTCTACGAGTTATTATGTCTGTATTATTATATGTTCTTATTTTAGTATTGTTATACGCACTGAATATTTATTATTACAGTAAATTTCTACGAGTTCATTCTCAAAAATTTATAATCTCTAGTTAACTAAACACTGACACAATAACTCGTACAAACAGGGAAAAAAGCTTAGCATAAGCAGAGAAAAAATCATATAAACCGTTAAGTTAGGGAGATACGATGAAGAAATATACACTAAAACATAAATGTAGCACATTCATCTCTTTCTCTTCCAAATATCGACTACTAAAACAACAACGAAGCATTGGAAGTGTAAAACAAAACCAAAAAATACAATACGGAAGCTTAAATTAGTGAATCTCACCATTGTTTTCTCCTTGATTTAGCCTCAACAGGCGGCCGTAAGGAAGGAATGAGATAAACCTAATGTGAGAAAAGCAACTGACCTCACTTTTATACTTCCCTAAAACCCTAGTCCAGCCCATGTTTTTGTTTTTACCTTTCTGGAGAAAATGGTCACTTATTTCTGGTGGTAGGTTCAAAATAGTCCCTTGGGTATCTAACTGAGCCGTTTTGGTCCTTGAATTTTGGCAGTGAGCACTTTTGGTCTCTGTTTACCAAATCTTGATTTTTAAATTTAACCGGAAATTGAAACTCAAAAAGTTGCATCAGATTCTTAAAATAGATCATAAATAACATAAACTATAAAATATGTAGGGTGAATCACTGAATTGATTAAATGACCTCTACAAAATATAACAGATCGCTTTTGTGTTATGTCAAAATTGTCTATGTATACATAGGGTCATATACCTCTATTCATTTTTGTAAAAACCCACCTCAAAATATGTACTTACAAAAGTAAGTTTCCGTTAAATATTTTCATTTTCACAAGTTCTGATTAAGTTTCACAATCAAATTTTGGTAAAATATTGATGGAGACCAAAAGTGTTCACTTTTAAGTTTTGACGACTTTAAGGACCAAACAAGCCCAGTTGATGTTTAAGAGACTATGTTGAACCTACGATCAAAGATAAGGAACATTTTTGTCATTTTCTCAACCTGTTTGCCCCTTTTATATTTTGACTATGTTCCATTAAATTTTTTAAAGAACTTAAAATCAAATTCTAGTTTAATACTCCACCGAACTTCCTTTATCACACTTCTCTACGGGAAAATTGTTGCACACTAATTTTTTTTCAACCGCGTCTGTCTAATACAAGTTGCGAGGTGGTAGACAAAATATGTATTGAGCTAAAAAATAAATTGACCAAAAATTTTCTCACCTTGCTTTAAAATAAGGAAAATTTACTTGTCATATCTACCTCTAAGAGGTATCTATTGATAATACCTACTATTTAATTCATTTATATTTTGCAGCTACTGTGATTTTCTAATTTACATATCGTAGTTATACCAAATACATAGAGTTATTCCACTATATTAAGCTTCTCCCTCACCTCTCTCACTCAATTCCCTCTCTCTTCAGACCCATACTCCTCTTTATTATCCTCTCTCTCCACTGAAACCCTATCCCCAAATCAGAAAGACCTAATTTCCACTCTCTCTCTCTTCTCTCTATGTCAATATTCATCATGGCTAAAAAGCGAAAAACCAGAGCTTCTGAATCCACAAAACAACAAGTTGAAGAACCCCAAGACATTAAACAAGAACCAGATCTTTGAACAAGAAGAATACGAAAACGATGTCATAGAAGAAGAAACAGTACATGAAGAATACGAAGAAGAACTAGATCCTGAAGACGAGAACCGTAAAGCTGCGGCGATGAGATTCGCCACCGCCACCGTCGAGTCACCAACGAAAATTCTTCCTCTAGCGAGCAAATCTTTGAAGGATTGGATCCGAGGCTTGTATTTGTTTTTTAGGAGTGGAGACAATCTCAAATTGAGCAAATACCCCTGCTCGTTATTCTCCTTCTTGTACAGTCAGACCTCTCTATAACGGTATCCGCATATAACAGCACCTCTGTATAATAGCTAAGATTTTTCGGAACCGATTTTTTATGTTATATTTTACTTCTCTATAACAACATTTCACCTATAACGGCAACAACCAACTTTATAGCAGTGCGCTCGTTGTAAAATTACCCCCCATATAACAGCTATCTTCTTTTTTTGGTAATATAATAATTAACCATCTTTATAAAAATAGAATATCTATGATTACCAATAATAAGAGTATAAATTTTAACCAAATATTTGATCATTTAATACACTATTTATGACAAAAAACATCATATATAATATATATATATATATATATATATTCATCATTAAACGATTTTTCCTTCGTTATATAAAGTGTGATTAAGCTTAGAATTTGACAATTAAAAATGAAAATTAGATTTTATGCATCTTTTTTGCATATAACGGAAGTATTATTTAAATGTTAATCTTTGTTATAGGTGTATACGATCATTCTCTATAATAAGTGAAAAATTTCGAACAACCATCTTACATTACGGAGAGGTTTGATTGTATCTCAAAGCTGAGTATATTTAAGTGTATTCCGTGGCTTCTTCTCCTTCTTGTATCTCAGGTCTAAGTATATTTGAGTGTATTCGTCATTTTTTTTAATGTAAATATAAGTTTAATGTATTTGACTGATTGTATTTTTGGGCAAACTAGATGTATTTGAGTGTGTGTATTGTTTGAATGATGTATATACATGTGTCTGTATACAATTTTTCCTGGTAAATACAGTGTATCTGAATTTTTCTTGTTTGTATACAAATTTTCCCGTCATTGTTTGATACACCCTAATGCCCACTAGCCGGCGACAACTCAAATACATTAAAATACTAAAAACTTGCCCTCAAATTGCTGATCTTTAATTTTTGGGGCGGTCTTTAATTTTTGGCATTCTCTTAAAAAGGTGGCCGAAAATAACTGGAAGTTCTGGGTTCGAACCCCCGCTTAGTCAAAAAAAAAATTTGCAAGGCAAGGCTTTTGCAAAAAGTCGGCCTTATGCGGCAGACTCTGCCTTACAAGGCAGACTTTTCAAGGCAAAGTCTGCCACATAAGGTAGACTTTTAATTATGCCTTAAGGCAAAGTCTGCTGTAGACCTTTCGTTATTGCATAACTAAAAGTTTGCTTTACAAGGCAAAGTCCGCCGTTTCTGGCATATGTTCTATGTAACTTCGCCCGAATAGGCATAAGTTTGCCTATGCTTTGCGAAATTATTATTATTTTCGACTCTGCTGAGTTTCGAACCCAGAACCTCAGGATAGTTTCGGCCACCTTTTTAAGAGAAGGGCAAAAATTAAAGACCGGCAAATTGAGGAGCAAAAATTAAAGACCAGTCCGTATGAAGGCCAATCGTGCAAATTGCCCTCACTTTTTTCTACAAAAGTCACTTAACTGTCATTTCTAACACAAAAGTTACTAAACCACTTTATGGTGAATAACTCATCTTTCACTCTCTATTTAAAAAAAAAAAAAAATCTAATAAATAAAAAATTAATAAAAAAGGATCTACCTGACCCCATCCAAAATTAATTATTACGCCCTCTGTCCCAATTTATGTGCACGGTTCAGATTTTGAGAGTCAGAACAATTTAATTTTGACAGTGAATTTGGGCATGTAATCTTTAAGTTTTTTTGAAATAAAATTTACATATTTGGAAACTGTATAGAAAATACTACAAGTCACGATAATAGACAATTCAAAATATTTAAAAGATATATGAAAAAATTACGGTAAAACAACACTTGTTTGAATCTCAAAATCTGAAATGCCACATAAATTGGGATGAAGGGAGTAAATTTTTTGGGTAGGGTTGAACCTTTTTAATTAATTTTTTATTTATTAGATTTAAAAAAAAAAAAAGAATTATTCACCTTGAAGTGGTTTAATGACACCGGAAAATGGTTTGGTGACTTTTGTGTTAGAGACGACAGTTAAGTGACCTTTATGACAATTTTAATAGTTAAGGGACCATCTGTGAAATTTACCCCACAAAGACGTGCACTTATCCATCGGCATCCTAATGCAGTACTGCTACATTTTGTATGGGCTTGTGATTGAACTTTTTACTCGTAATCAAAAGCAGTGGCGTACGCAGAATTTTTCGTAAGCAGTGTCACAATTTAAGATAAAAATAAATAAATAAAACGCTATAACGTCATACTAAAAAAAGGACATAATATAAATAAAGAACAACTATATATATAACTCTCCTCGGTGAATTTTCATTTTTTGAAATGTATTCAAAGCACACAACTAACGGGAAGCGCAACATACACCATTCTAATAATTTTCTTGTCGAAGAGTTATATATATCATACTTTAGCTCGATTTTTGCTAACTTATAAAGAAGTCCACCGTTCTAACCTTAACAAGATCTCCTTTTGTATTTGTGTATATGATGAGGGTGAAAATATTTTAATAGAAAAAAAATGAAGCTACTGGGTTTCGATCTCACAACATCAATCTATCTACCCTAAAATTGAGGCGCTTAAACACCTGAGGTGCGCCATTGGTTGTGACAAGGAGTGTCACTTTATTTTATTTATCCGTTATTTTGATGCTGCTTTCCAATTATTTATACATATTTAATAAAAATTTCCGGCGAAGCCGTGTCACGTGACACCTCTCTGCCTAAGGTAAGTCCGCCCCTGATCAAAAGACTTCACATTAGACAAAATTATCATTTACTATTTTCTCAATATTTGGACTTTGAAATAATTTAAAAAATTCCTATTAAATTGATTCCTAATTTGATCTATGTACGAAGTCCTACTATTTAAGAATTAAAATCAAGTAAGATTCACTACAAAAAAAAAAAAAAAAAAAAGTAATTTGCAGAGGTTGAAAGTTGCAATTTGTAGGGGTTTTAGCCTCCTCTAATTGCTTGAGGAGGCTAAAAACCCCGCGAATTGCAACTTTTAACCTTCGTAAATTACTCATTTTTTTGTAGTGATTTACCTTATACAAATTTTATCCTTATTTAAATGTCCTAAATAACGGAAGTAATCAAAAAACCGTGTAGAAATCACTAATCATTACTAATGTTACTGAAAGTTTCATCAACGCTATTTTAGGCCATTTAATCAGTGAATCAAATACATAAATTATAGTCCTTTTATTTTCGTTCACACAATTTCTTTCCTTATTGCACTTAAACCGGGTACATGTGTTATATTTTCTTCTGTTTGAACTTCAATATTAATGTCTTTCTTTTCTTAAAATTATCCTTGTGAAAGAATAAGTGTTAAACAAGAATAGGGAGATATATAAATGTGACAGTGGGCTAATGATTTTACATAGATATTAAGAATGACATACCATAATTTGGTAAAGTAAAATGGAATTGGTATTCTAACTGAAGTTCAAAAAAATTATGGAAAAAAAGAAGTTTTATAACTTTCAAGAGTTAAATTATTTATTTAAATAGATAATTCTTTGTGGGAAGTGATCTCCAAAGAAGTAGGATAGTTGCATAGTACAAGTTATTCTTGAAGAAGATGTATATTATAGTTGAAATTTGAAAATATTGAAGTTCCGAAAAAAATCAACATATCTATTTTTCATGATGAAGAAAAATGAACAGGAGGACGAATTATATCCTCTAAACATGATACATATTATTAGTAGATTAGTTTTGCTATTGATGGAAGAAATTTCTTTTTTGTTAATTATATCCATCATATTCAGGAACTTATATGTTTCCTCTAAAGTTTATTTTAATCATAATCCAGACATTTTTTTTGTACTAATTAATATAGGGTACACACGCAATGTTCGTATCTGGAGTATCTTATGTGTGAATATCAATATCATCAACAATAGCTTTGATCATGGTAGAGCAATTAAAGTGACTAAAAAAAAACTTACTCCATGAACATTGTATATGAAGATATAATAGGACCACCATAGGGGTTGTAGCTGGGATGGATAGGATATGTTCACCCTTAATTAAAATGTCTCGATTTTGCGCCCCGTGTATAAAAAAATCTCAAAATTCAACGAACAACGAATGAGTAACAAAACGGGTGCGCTAAGACGCAACGACTTGCATGCAGTTGTCATGCCCTTGTTTCTTTCCTTATCGTACTTAGTAAAATAACTTTTCATATTACATGCTTGCATTTTTCGAGGGTGGGGGGTGGGGGTGCGCTTACCCTATAATGAACATTACACAACCAGAATCCGGATTAGATGGGCCTCAATGTGCGGATGACGGACACCAAGTGAAATAAAAAAAGATAAATAAAGAGACAATAGGTGAGGTGCAACCACATAACATATTATTATCTCATAGAATAAAATATCTATAATTACATAGTATACCATATAAATTAGCTGAATTATTTATCTCTACAGGTTGAAGATATCCAAAAAAATATAACTGGAGTATTTTGGTTATATTTGATAATATTAAAGTTTGTCATTTAGATGAAAGTTGAGTTCATTTTAACGTCAAATACAATTTTACTGTTAATTGACGCGATATGACGTGCAACGCACGTGCGCTTAAACTAGTTGCACAATAAATTTAACACACCATAAGGGCCAGGAATTGCATAAGGTCTAGATAAATGAACTTTCTTGAGCGTTGTTGTTTTTAAGAAAACGCTAAGTAAAACTTAGTACCCCACTTGGTGGGATTATACTAGGTATGTTATTGTTTGCTGTTGTTGCTAAGTAAAAATTAGCGGAGAGATATTTTTATCAACAACTAATAAAAGCAGAAAAATAAAAAATAAACAAAATTCAAATAGTCCCGAAAGATCTAGAGTCCTATGAAACAACATTAATCATAAACGAGAAAAGTTTTTGAGTCTAGGAGCTACTCGTCTTCGCCAGAGTATCGCCAAAACCGCTTCTTCATCAAAGGTCTGAAATCAGGTTCTCCGATATGGAATCAATTCGTCGCACCACAACGCTCTCACATGGTGTAGTGAATGCAAATCCAAAGCAGTTGAATCTGAGAAAAAGTCACATCTCTTCCTTTTGAGGTAAAATGATGTTCCTATAGCTTTGATTTCACCTAATTTGAGTTTGATGTTGAAGTTCTGTGATGTGTTGTTCATTTATTTTGTTCCCCAATTTGGAATATTTCTTGCATGCTCATTTGGGGTTTTGGGTTCTAGTTGTAGATCCTTTTCCATTGTGAATAACTGTGAACTTCTCTGTGATTTGTGTTGAAATTGCATTTTCACTCTTTTTCTGTATCAAGTTGTTTAGTATCCACTACTAAGCGGATGAAATTACCAACTCAATGGTTGACTTAACCCTCTAAAAGAATAGGTTGTGTTTGTATTTAGTATGTATCATCTTCTTCTTTTTAAATTAAATTTCGCCCAAAGGGGCATTATTATCAAATCAAAAGCCAATAAAATCCAAATAAAGAAAAACAAAAAGGTTCCGACCCAAATGCGGATATGACCCAGAAATAGAACAAATTAGGAAATTAAATTGGTCAAGGGCAAAAATATTCATTTTGCCGTCTTCTCTCATTCTTGTCGGTGATGGAGAAAATCCGACCCTTCATAAATCTTGCTGGCATATAATGGATTTGCTTAATCTCTTTCGTCTTCTTCTTCACCCAAAGTATTCTCTTTATCGCTTTTGTAGTTCTCGATGCTACGAGTAAGTTCTCGATGTTGCTCCTCTTGAATCTCACTGTTCTTGTTCTTGCTGCTGATATTGGTTTGTCTGCTTTATGAAAATCATGTTTTCTAGTTCAGATTGTTTGTATGAGCTGAATATCCTCACGAGACTTGAATCTTTTTTTATTTGTTTTCTTGATTCTTGTTCCTTGCATGCTTGACTCCCCAACGACATACTTTGTTCTTTTGTAAACTGAAGTTCTGCCCCTTCCGATAGACTTTCTATTTCTTAACACTTGTGTACTTTTTTGTTTTGCATTTGGAAATGAAAGTTTGCTACTTTGTTCTTTTGTAAACTTAAGTTGTGCTCCTTCCGACAGACTTTCTAGTAGTTAATACATGTGTACTCTTTTGCTTTGCTTATGAAAATGAAAGTTTACCTCCAACGGCATACTTTGTTCTTTTGTAAACTGAAGTTCTGCCCCTTCTGGCAGACTTTAAAATTAGAAACTACACAAAACCAGCAACAAACACAAACTATTTTTTTTTACCAGTAAAAAATGCATTTATTCATGAGTAGTTGTGTAGTCAACAAACACATTCATTGACATAAATTAAATGTATTTGACTGTAATTATGACTTGACACTATAAATAAGACCTTTGTTTACATTTATTCACATTCACTCACATTAATTGCCATTCATTCCGTGTCTTAGAGAATTCTTGCACGATAAAAATGAATGACTGTTTTGAGAAAAGGTTGGGCAGATCCTATGTGCACACTGATGATTTTGTATGTGTAAATTTTAGCATCTAACTTTTTTGTTTTCATCTGGTTTTTTATTCCAGTCATCTTTAATTTTAGTAATAATTTTTTTGTTTATATTTTGCATATCCTTCCCAATGACATCTTAGATAGTCTCCGGACTGTGAATGTGAAGCCATTCTCATTTTTGGTTCCCATGCATACAAAATGACTTATAGAATTGGTGCATACAGGCGCCTGTGTCAAGGATGGAAAAACTTTGTTGATTCAAATAGACTGCGGGAAGGAGATACTCTTTGTTTTAGGGTTGTTGAGTGCAACACTGGCGTAGGTTTTATTGTTGAGAAGAAGCATGAGATTATAATTATAGATTAGGTCTCCTTGTTTTTTTTTTTTTAAAAAGGAAACTAAATGCAACAAAATATCATTTGAATCCATAAATTTGCTCGAGCTTGTCTCTCTCTTATTGTCGGCGGTCCGATGCTCTTGATTCAGCTAGAATCTCCGCTTCTCTGTATAGATCTCGTTGTGAGTGCGCTCTCGTCTTGTTGTTGTTTAGAGCAAGCAATAATTGTAAAAAGTATTTTCATCGAGCATCGTGAACTTTGCAAGTATATGAAAAATAAATACAAAACTTCAATAATAACTAATAGATGAATCTTCAATACATAGATTGATGATGCAAAAACAAAGTATATTAGAAGAAACGCAATTATCAAGAGGTGAAGTACTATTCGGGTATTTTGGTTATATTTAATAACATTAAAGTTTATCATTTAAGTGAAGGCTGAATTCATTTTAATGCCAAATGCAATTTTAGTATTAATATACGTGATATGCACGTATTTTGAAACTAGTTGCACAATAAATTTAACATACCATAAGGGCCAAAAATTGCAAAAAGTCTAAATGAATGAACTTTCTTGAGCGTTTATCGGTATTATTTTTTTTAAAATTTTTATTTTTAGCCCGAGATGAGCATTTTATTGATTAAAATCTATAATAAAAAAAAACACAAAAAGAGAGCTGCCGAAAAGTAAAGAAAGGGGAAAAAAAGCAGAAAGAAAAAGGACAGTAAATGCAAAAATTATTTGAATTCATAAATTTGCTCGAGCATGTCTCTCTCTGTTTTTTGGCGGTTCGATGTTCTCGATTCAACTGGAATCTCCTCTTCTCTGTATTTTAATTAAATTTCGCCCAAAGGGGTATTTTATTTATCTCAAATCAAAAGCCAACAAAATTCAAATAAAGGAAAATAAAAAGGTTCCTACCCAAATTCAGATCCGACACAGAAATAAAACAAGGTAGGAAATCAAAATTGGTCAAGGGAAAAAAAATCATTTTGCCCTTTCTCTCTCGTTCTTGTTGGTTGTGGAGAAAATCTAACCCTTCATCAACTTTTCTGGCATCTTATGGATTTTGCTCAAGCTCTTCCGTCTTTTTCTTCACCCAAAGTATCCTATTTGTCACTTTTCTGGTTCTCAGCTGGTGCGGAGAAAATCCGACCCTTCATCAATTATCTTTGGCATCTTATTGTTCTTGTTTACTACTGCTGATATTGGTTTGTGCTTTATGAAAATCATGTTTTCTAGTTCAAATCGTGGTAGATCTGGTATTTGTATGAGCTGAATATCCTCACAAGACTTGACTCGTTCTTGATTTGTTTTCTTGGTGCTTGCTTCTTGCATGCTTAATTCCACTAAAGGGTAAAATGCTTTAGATGCCCTATTGTTCCGATCCACAACAATATAATTTTAACACAAAATTTAGCTTGCTCTCCATATAATAACATTGAGCGAGAAATAATTGTAAAAAGTATTTTCATCAAGTATCATAAACTTTTCAAGTAAATGAAAAATAAATACAAAATTTCATAATAACAAATGGATGAATCTTCAATACATAAACGATGATGCAAAAACAAAGTATATTAGAAGAAACACAATTATCAAGAGGTGTACTATTTGACTATTTTGGTTATACGTTGAAACAAGTTGCACAAAAAATTTAACATACCATAAGGGCCAATAATTGCATGAGAGCTAGACGAATGAACTTTCTCGAGCGTTATTTTTTTAAAAAAAATAATCCAGAAGAACACAAAATTCAAAAACTGTCCAAAAATAAAGAAAAGAAAAAAGGAAAGTAAATGCAACAAAAAAGTATTTGAATCCCTGAATTTGCTCGAGCATGTCTCTCTCTCTCTCTCTCTCGACGGTCTGATGTTCTTGATTCAGCTGGATTATCTACATCTCTGTATAGATCTTGTTGTGCATACGCTCTCATTGCTGTTGTTGAGGTCACATATGATAGATTTGAATTCGATATGTGAAATGACCTCCACGATGTGCTTCGCAGCTCATGTGATACGAAACTTTTGAGTATGTTTTCACTTTTGATTCCTCCATGTCTTTGTAATGCATTTTATCACTATTAATGAAACCCATAAAAGAAACTAAGTTGCTCCAACTAATTGAGCTTAGAATTTTTTTTTTGAAAGATCAATAAAATAAATAACTTTACTAAGAACTAGATTAGGGGGGTTTCAAGAGGGGATGAAACTTTACCCGAAAGGACAAGATCTAGTTTTCTCAGAGATTCAACTCCATGACAATGGTTTTGACGGCATCTTGTGAGATTTTGAGATGCAAAAAAGTGAATCCAAAGCAGAGAAGGTAGCATTTAACCTTGGGTGAAGTCCGATCTAGCCTCGTCAGTGTCGTCGCCGGCACTCAAGCATCCGGATCTCAGCTATCGAGAACTTTCTAATTTGGTCTCTTGATTTTTCTTGGATGATGGTCGGCTCTTTAGCTACTTTTGTTTTCTTTTTTGCTTTAAGACAACTTTTGTTTTGTTTTGTTATTTTATTAATAATAATTATCAAGAGGTGAAGTACGATTCGAGTATTTTGGTTATATTTAATAACACTAAAGTTTTTCATTTAAGTGAAAGTTGAATTCATTTTAACGCCAAATAAAATTTTACTATTAATTCATGTGGTATGCACGTGCAACGCACGTACGCTGGAACTAGTTGCACAATAAAATTTACATACCATAAGGGCCAGAAATTGCATAAGGTCTAAATGAATGAACTTTCTTGAGCATTTATCGCTATTGTTTTAAAAACAAAAAAAAAATTAGTTCGAGATGGGCATTCTATTGATTAAAATTCCAAAAAAAAAAAAAAAAAAAAAAAAAAAAAAAAAACTCATACACACAAAAACAAAAGCTGTCCAAAAATAAAGAAAAGGGAAAAGAAAAACTTTACCCGAAGGGGCAAGATCTAGCTTTCTCAGAGACTCAACTCCATGGCAATGATTTTCATGGCATCTCATGAGAGTTTGAGATGTGAAAAGTGAATCAAAAGCAGAGAAGCTAGCATTTAACCTTGGCTGAAGTCCGATATAGCCTTGCCGATGTCGTCACCAGTGTTCAAGCATTGGAAACTCAGCTATCAAGATTTTTCTAATTTGTTCTCTTTATTTTTCTTGTTTGATGGTCGGCTCTTCAGATGACTTTTATTTTCCTTTTTGCTTTAAGACAACTTTTGTTTTGTTTTGTTATTTTATTGATGATACATATCCATGAAGTTTATTTAGCGGTCAATTAAAAAAAATAACTTTACTTGTAAAATATTGTCAAGAAAAATTTGCACAGTTTAGTTTTTCAGTAACTGAATTAAGACCAATATCCTATTTCTGCAAGTTGCCAAAAGTTGTTCTAGTCCTTTTTAAGTTATTGGATTCTAAATTAATAATTGTACATATTCAATGATTTTTTTTTACAGATAATGGACCAAAGTTACTGGCCTCGGTCAAACCTGTAAGCTATTCTCTAGCTCTGCCTTTTGTGGTAACAAAACCGAATCCAAGGTTTTAGCTTATGGACTCAATATTTAAGATTCTTAACATTCAACTCATTTGATATTTAAAATCATTGGTTCATATTTACTACTTATTGCAATTTCAGTTGATTTTTATGTATGAATTTATGCTTGAAGAAATCTTTGGATTCGTATGAACCCGGCACCACACAACTACAGCTGCCTCTGAGTGTTAAGTACTCCTTCATTCTTAATTACATATTTCAACTTCAGTCTCTAGTTTGAAATTACCTTTTTTATTGGGTGAGTTTTTCATTTTTTATTGAGACTACTGAAACTAAAAGAGAAATCAAATTTGCTTATCTCATTAACTTTATTGAATTGTAGTTTTATTTTTTCACTTATTTTTATATTTATCCTCTCATTTGTACTTTTATTAATTGATACGCCTTTATGAATATTTCTCATTTTTCCGGCTATACAAGGAATTCGAGAAGCAAATGCACCGAGTTGACCTCTAAAACTGCTAGTATTAACACCTATCGATTCGATTCATTGATATGCAATTTTGGTTGTACACGAAGTGTGAAAAGCAAATGAACTGAGTTGACCGCTAGAATCGGTAGTATTAAAACCTGTCCATCAGATTCATTGATATGCAATTTTTTCTTTCTTCTGCTTAAATAATTGTCAGAATTGAGCACTTTCCACCTGATGCAGTGAATCCAAAGCCAAAGGAGATAAATCTCAGAAAAAGTCACATATCTTCCTTTTAGGTAAAATGATATTCCGATAACTTCGATTTCACCTAATTTGAGTTTGTTGTTGACGTTTTGTGATTTCATTAATTTGTTCCCCGATATGAAATATTCCTTGCATGCTCATTTGGGGTTCGGCGATCTTGTTGTAGATCCTTCCACTGTGAACTTCTTTGTGATTTGTGCTGAAATTGCATTTTTACTCTTTTTCTGATCTATATCTATTTGTTTAGATTCTACTACTAAGAGGGGGGGGGGGTGAAATTACCAGCTCGATGGTTAACTTAACCCTCTAAATGACTAGATGTATTTAGTATCATTTTTCTTATTTTAAATTAAATGTCGTCCAAAGGGGCATTTTATTTATCCCAACTCAAAAGCAAACAAAATTCAAATATAGAAAAATGAAAAGGTTCCTACCCAAATGCAGATTCGACCCAGAAATAAAGCAATTTAGGAAAGTACCAAATGCAGATTCGACCCAGAAATAAAGCAATTTAGGAAAGTAAAATTGGTCAAGGGAAACATAATTCATTTTCCCTTTTCTCTCGTTCTTGTCGGCAATGGAGAAAATCCAACTCTTCATAAATCATCTTTGGCATTTGATGGATTTTTCTTAAGCTCTTCCAGCTTCTTCTTTACCCAAAGTATCATCTTTGTCGCTATTGTGGTTCTCAACTGGTGCGGCTAAGTTCTCGATGTTGCTCCTCTTGAATCTTCATTGTTCTTGTTTTGTGTTGATGATATTGGTTTGTGTTGTGTGAAAATCATGTTTCCCAGCTCAAACCGTGGTAGATCTGGTGTTTGTATGAGCTGGATATCCTTGCTAGACTTGACTCGTTCTTGATTTGTTTTCTTGGTTCTTGTTCCTTGCATGCTTGACTCCTCAAAAGGGGTCAAATACTTTAGATACCCTATTGTTCTGATCCACAACTTTGAATTTGATATGAGAAATTTTTGTATTTTTTTTTTCTTCAAAACATTAGATTCTCTATCGAGAGAGTAGTATGAGATAAGGGGTATTTCCGATTTGCTCTTATCTATTGGGTAACGTAGGAGACATGCATATTTTTCCCCCAAGGAATCTTTAGAATTCCCACTGCTTAACTTTTAATTCGCCTCTGACCATCAAATGAAATGTGAACAACCCGCCCTCCTCTCTTTGAAAGAATGGGCACAATATAATTTTAACACAATTTATCTAGCTCTCTATCTAATAACATTGAGCGAGAAATAATTGAAAAAATTATTTTCATCAAGTATCATAAACTTTTCAAGTAAATGAATAATAAATACAAAAATTCATAATAACAGATGGATGAATCTCACATACATACAATTTTAATATTAATTGACACGATATGCACGTGCAACACACGTGAGCTGAAGCTAGTTGCACAATAAATTTAACGTACCATAAGGGCTAGAAATTGCATAAAGTCTAGGATGAATGAACTTTCATGAGCGTTTATCACTATTAATTTTCTTTTACAAAAATTAATTTAGGTCGAGATGGGCATTTTATTAATTAAAATCCAAAAAAAAAAAACACAAAAGCAAAAGCTGTCCAAAAATATAGAAAAGGAAAAAGAAAAGCAGATTGAAAAAGCAAAGTAAATGTAGCAAAAATCATTTGAAGCCATAAATTTGTTCGAGCATCTCTCTGTCTCTCTGTCTCTCTCTCTCTTTGTCGGTGGTCCAATGTTCATGATTCAGTTGGAGTCTCTGCTTCTCTGTATTGATCTCGTTGTGAATACACTCTCATTGAGAGCAAGCAATAACTGTAAAAAGTATTTTCATCAAGTATCGTGAACTTTGCAAGTATATTTACAATAAGTACAAAGCTTCATAATAACAAATAGATGAATCTTCAATACATAGACAATGATGCAAAAACACAATATATTAGAAGAAACACAATTATCAAGAGGTGAAGTACGACTCGAGTATTTTGGTTATATTTAATAACATTAAAGTTTGTCATTTAAGTGAAAGTTGAATTCATTTTAACGTCAAATACAATATTACTATTAATTCACGTGATATGCACGTGCAACAGATGAACGCTGAAACTATAGTTGCATAATAAATTTAACATACCATAAGGACCAGAAATTGCATAAGGTCTAAATGAATGAACTATCTTAAGCTTTTATCGCTATTAATTTTTTTTTTTAAAAAAAAAAATTAATTTAGCTAGAGATGGACATTTTATTTATTAAAAAACAAACACAAAAGTAAAAGCTGTCCAAAAATAAAGAAAAGAGAAAGGGAAGTAGATGCAACCAAAAATCATTTGAATTTATAAATTCGCTAGCATGTTTCGCACTCTCTTGTCGGCGGTCTGATGTTCTTGTACAGCTGGAATCTCCGCTTCTCTGTATAGATCTCGTTGTGAAAACGCTCTCATCTTGTTGTTGTTGTTGTTGTTAAGAGCAAGCAGTAATTTTAAAAAGTATTTTTATCAAGCATCGTGAACTTTGGAAGTGTATGAACAATAAATACAAAACTTCATAATAACAAATAGATGAATCTTCAATACATAGACGATGATGCAAAAACAAAGTATATCAGAAGAAACACAATTATCAAGAGGTAAAGTATGATTCGAGTATTTTGGTTGTATTTATAAGATTAAATTTTTATCATTTAAGTGAAAGTTGAATTCATTTTAACGTCAAATACAATTTTACTGTTAATTCACGTGATATGCATGTGCAATGCACGTACGCTGAAACTAGTTGCACAATAAATTTAACATACCATAAGGGCAAGAAATTTCAAGGTCTAAATGAATGAACTTTCTTGAAAGTTTATTGTTATTCATTATTTTAAAAAAATTGATTTAGCTCAGATGGGCATTTTATTGATTAAAATCCCCCAAAAAAAAAAAAAAAAGCTATCCAACAATAAAGAAAAGAAAAAAGAAAATCCGAAAGAAAAAGGAAAGTAGATGCAACAAAAAATCATTTGAATTCATAAATTTGCTCGAGCATGTGTCTCTCTCTCCTTGTCGGCGGTCCGATGTTCTTGTTCAGCTAAAATCTCCGCTTCTCTGTATAGATCTCGTTGTGAATACGCTCTCATCTTGCTGTTGTTGAGAGCATGCAATAATTATAAATTCTCTCGAGAAAGATGACCCAATTTCTCTTCTTTCTTTTTGATTTCAACTTCTTTTTTTTCCAGGGGTCCAGAAGGCTAAAAGGTGGGGGGAGAAGGAAACCGAACCTCTAATCGACCTGGACACATAAAGAATTCTTGGCGTTGAGAGAGATTTGGGATTCCGTAAGCCCCTCAGTGAGTGCTTTCTAAGAAGGGCTTAGAAGAAGAAAATGAAATAGGAACAACTGCGCTAGTCTTAATAGATCAACTTTCATAGCTCCGTACATGATAGTTCCATTTTGGAGAAGGACGTCGTACTATGATACTTTCTGTTTTCTCAGGCCCTGTTTTGATCTCTGGTTTGATGGTTGTACGTGTTAAAACTCCAGTACAATAAATACAAAACTTCATAATATCAAATAGATGAATCTTCAATACATAGACGATGATGCACAAATGAAGTATATTAGAAAAAACACAATTATCAGTAGGTGAAGTAATATTAGAGTATTTTGGTTATATTTAATTACATTTTTTAAAGTTAAATTTAGCCCATAAAGGGCATTTTATAAATTAATCAAAAAATCGACGTAAGTAAAATGGGTCCAGCAAAGAAAAAGAAAAAGCAAAAAAGGAAAGTAAACAAATTCTATCAGTTGCAATCCGTAATAATTCTAGATAGTTCCTCATTTTTGTCGGCTTCTCTCTTACTAGACTTGCATACCCATTTGTGGAGAACCCCTCGTTGATCAAAATCTGGTGGCTTTCCAGTGTGCTCATCGATGAATTGTTGCTGGGTCGCCTCTAAGATGAAGAAATCGAAGCTCTACGATGTTCTTGAATCTCGAAACCTCTGGGTGAGTCTTGAATCTTGATTTTCCTCTTTCTCCTTCGCCGTATATATTTAATAACATTAAAGTTTATCTTTTAGATGAAAATTGAATTCATTTTAACGACAAAGATGATATTATTATTAATTGATGTGATATGCACATGCAACGCACGTACGCTGAAACTAGTTGCATAATAAATTTAACATAAGGGCCAGGAGTTGCATAAGGACTAGATGAATGAACTTTCCTGAGCGTTTATCGCTATTAATTTTTTTTTTATTGATTAAAATTAAAAAAACACAAAAGCAAAAGTTGTCCAAAAATAAAGAAAAGAAAAAAGAAAAGCAGAAAGAAAAAGGATAGTAGATGCAACAAAAAATTATTTGAATTTATAAATTTCCTTGAGCATGTCTCTCTCTTTTATTGTCCGCGGTCTGATGTTCTTGTTCAGCTAGAATCTCCGATTCTCTGTATAGATCTCGTTGTGAATACGCTCTCATCTTGTTGTTGTTGAGAGCATGCAATAATTATAAAACATCTCGCAAAAGATGGCCCAATTTCTCTTCTTTCTTTTTGATTTCAGCTTTCTTTTCTTTTCCAGGCGTCCAGAAGGCTAAAAGGTGGGGGACAAGGAAGTCGAACCTCTAATCGACCTAGACACATAAAGAATTCTCGGCGTCGAGAGAGATCTGAGATTTCGTAAGTAACTCAGTGAGTGCTTTCTAAGAAGGGCCTGGAAGAAGAAAATGAAATAGGAATAACCGCGTTGGTCATAGTAGATCGGCTTTCATTGCTCAAGCATGAAAGTTCCATTTCGGGGAAGGAGGACGTACTATGATACTTTCTGTTTTGTCGAGCCATGCTTTGGTCTCTGGTTTGATTGTTATACGTGCTAAAAATCCAGTACAATAAATACAAAACTTCATAGTAACAAATAGATGTAGACGATGATGCAAAAACAAAGTATATTAGAAGAAACACAATTATCAATAGGTGAAGTACTATTAGAGTATTCTGGTTATATTAAATTACATTTTTTAAGTTAAATTTAGCCTGTAAAGGGCATTTTATAAATTAATCAAAAAATCCAACATAAATAAAATGCGTCCAGCAAAGAAAATAAAAAAATAAAATACAAATAAGGAAAGTAAACAAATTATATTAGATGCAATCCCTAATATTTCTACATTGTTCCTCATTTTTGTCGGCTTCTCTCTCCTTTGGACATGCATACCCATTGGTGGAGAACCCCACGCTGATCAAAATCAGGTGGCTTTTCGGTGTGCTTATCGATGAATCATATCGTTGCCAGGTCGCCTCCAAGATGAAGAAATTTGAGCCCTGCGATGTTCCTGAATCTCGAAACCTCTAGGTGAGTCTTGAATCTTGCTTTTCCTCTCTCTCCCCTTCGCCGTATATATTTAATAACATTAAAATTTGTAATTTAGATGAAAGTTGAATTCATTTTAACGTCAAATACAATATTATTATTAATTGATGTGATATGCACGTGCAACGTACGTACGCTGAAACTAGTTGCATAATAAATTTTAACATACTATAAGGGCCAGGAATTGCATAAGATCTAGCTCAATGAACTTTCCTGAGTGTTTATTGCTATTAATTTTTTTTTAAAAGCTCAAGATGGACATTTCATTGATTAAAATCCAAAAAAAAAAAAAACACAAGCAAAAGCTATCAAAAAATAAAGAAAAGAAAAGCAAAAAGAAAAAGGAAAGTAGATGCAACAAAAAATCACTTGAATTTATAAATTTGCTTGAGCATGTCTCTCTCTTTCTTGTCGGCGGTCTGATGTTCTTATTGAGCTGGAATCTCTGCTTCTATGTATAGGTCTCGTTGTGAATACGCTCTCATCTTGTTGCAGTTGACAGCAAGCAATAATTTGAAAAAGTATTTATATCAAGTATCGTGAACTTAGCAAGTATATGAACGATAAATACAAAACTTCACAAGAACAAATAGATGAATCTTCAATACATAGACGATGGTGCAAAAACAAAGTATATCATAAGAAACGCAATTATCCAGAGGTAAATTACGATTCGAGTATTTTGGTTATATTTAATAACATTTAAGTTTGTCATTTAAGTGAAAGTTGAATTCATTTTAACATTGAATACAATTTTACTATTAATTCACGTGATATGCACATGCAACGCACGTACACTGAACCTAATTGCACAATAAATTTAACATACCATAAGGGCAAGAAATTGCAAGGTCTAAATGAATGAGCTTTCTTGAAAGTTTATTGTTATTCATTATTTTAAAAAAATTGATTTAGCTCAGATGGGCATTTTATTGATTAAAATCCCAAAAAAAAAAAAAGAAGCTATCCAACAATAAAGAAAAGAAAAAAGAAAATCTGAAAGAAAAAGGAAAGTAGATGCAACAAAAAATCATTTGAATTCATAAATTTGCTCGAGCATGTGTCTCTCTCTCCTTGTCGGCGGTCCGATGTTCTTGTTCAGCTAAAATCTCCGCTTCTCTGTATAGATCTCGTTGTGAATACGCTCTCATCTTGCTGTTGTTGAGAGCATGCAATAATTATAAATTCTCTTAAGAAAGATGACCCAATTTCTCTTCTTTCTTTTTGATTTCAACTTCTTTTTTTTCCAGGGGTCCAGAAGGCTAAAAGGTGGGGGAGAAGGAAACCGAATCTCTAATTGACCTGGACACATAAAGAATTCTTGGCGTCGAGAGAGATTTGGGATTCCGTAAGTCCCTCAGTGAGTGCTTTCTAAGAAGGGCTTAGAAGAAGAAAATGAAATAGGAACAACTGCGCTAGTCGTAATAGATCGACTTTCATAGCTCCAGCATGATAGTTCCATTTTGGAGAAGGACGACGTACTATGATACTTTCTGTTTTCTCAGGCCCTGTTTTGATCTCTGGTTTG
Organism: Lycium ferocissimum; assembly: GCF_029784015.1. NCBI lineage: Eukaryota > Viridiplantae > Streptophyta > Magnoliopsida > Solanales > Solanaceae > Lycium > Lycium ferocissimum. Next base: position 41,421,406 of record NC_081345.1, on the reverse strand, counting down.
ATGGTTGTACGTGCTAGAAATGTAGTACAATTAATACAAAATTTCATAATAATAAATAGATGAATCTTCAATATATAGACGATGATGCAAAAACAAAGTATATTAGAAGAAACACAATTATCAATAGGTGGAGTACTATTAGAGTCTTTTGGTTATATTTGATTACATTTTTTTTAGTTAAATTTAGCCCGTAAAGGGCATTTTATAAATTAATCAAAAAATCCAATATAAATAAAAATGCGTCCAACAAAGAAAAAAAGAAAGAAGTAAACTAATTCTATCAGATGCAATCCCTACTATTTCTCGATAATTCCACATTTTTGTCGGCTCGACATGGCCATTTTATTTATTAAAATCCTAAAAGAAAACACAAAAGCAAAAGCTGTCCAAAAATAAAGAAAAGGAAAAAGAAAAATGGAAAGAAAAAGGAAAGTAGATGCAACAAAAAATTATTTGAACCCCTAAATTTGCTCGAGCATCTATCTTTCTCATCGGCAGTCTGATGTTCTTGATTCAGGTTTAATTTCGCTTCTCTGTATAGATCTTGTTGTGGATACACTCTCATCTTGATGTTGTTGAGGTCGCATATGCTTGATTTGAACTCGTTGATGTGATATGACCTCTATGATGTTCTTCGCAGTTCATGTGATACGAAACTTCTGGGCATGTTTTACTTTCGATTCCTCCCTCTTTCTTTCTAATGTAGTTTAGCGATATTAATGAAACCCATAAAAGAAAGTAAGTTGTTCCAACTAATTGAGCCTGGAACAAAAATCGTCAATAAATAAATAACTTTACTCTTAACCAGATTAGAGGGTTTTCAAGCGAGGAAAAAGACATTACCCGAAAAGACAAGATTTGGCTTTCTCAGAGACTCAACTCCATGGCAATGATTTTCATAGCATCTGGTGAGAATTTGAGATGCTAAAAGTGAATCAGAAGCAGAGAAGCTAGCATTTAACCTTGGGTGAAGTCCGATCTAGCCTTGCCGATGTCGTCGCCAGCGTTCAAGCATCTCAGCTATCAAGAACTTTCTAATTTGGTCTTTTGATTTTTCTTGTTTGATGGTCGGCTCTTCAGCTGACTTTTGTTTTCTTTTTTGCTTTAAGACAACTTTTGTTTTGTTTGTTATTTTATTAATAATACATATCCACTAAGTTTGTTTAGTGGTCAATTAAAAAAATAACTTTACTCGTAAAATATATGTCAAGCAAAAATTGCACTGTTTAGTTTTCCTATTTGGGCAAGTTGACAAAAGTTGTTCCAGTCCTTTTGAAGTTATTAGATTTCAAATTAATAATTCTAAATATATATATATATACAGATAATGGATCAAAATTTCATGGCGCAAGTCGAGCACTTGTAAGTATACTCTAGCTCCACCCTTTGTGGTAACAAAAGCGGATCCAAGAATTTAGCTTATGGATTCAATAGTTAAGATTCTTAGCATTCAACTCATTTGATATTTAAAGTTATAGGTTCATATTTACTATTTATTACAATTTTAGCTGATTTTTATGTATGAATTTATGCTTCAGAAAGTCTTTGGATTTGTATGAACCCGATACCACACAACTACACCCGCCCTTGAGTGGTAAGTACTCCTTCATCCTCAATTACAGGTGTCAGCTTTAGGCTCTAATATAAAATTGCCTTTTCAATTGAGTGATTTTTTCGTTTTTTTTATTTATTGAAACTCTATTGAACTAAAAGAAAAATCAAATTTGCTTATCTCATTAACTTGATTGAATTGTAGTTTATTTTTCACTTATTTTTATATTTATCCTCCCATTTGTACTTTTATCAATCGAAATGCCTTTCTAAATATTTCTCAAAGTTCCATCTATACACGAAACCTGAAAAGTAAATGAACCGAGTTGACCGCTAAAACTGCTAGTATTAAAGCTTGTCGATTGGATTCATTGATATGCCTTTTCTGACTATACACGGAACGTGAAAAGCAAATGAACCGAGTCGACCGCTAATACTGATAGTATTAAAACCCTATCCATTGGACTCATCAATACACATTATTTCTTTCATCTGCTTAAATGATTGTCATGAGTAAACTTGAAGGAATTGAGCACTCTACAATTTTAGATTTAATTGCATCCCAAAATACAAGCACAGAGAAAATCTCATGTGAATATTTTATTGGGGTTTTTACACTCTATACCAATTCAGGTAAAATATTTACCCGGTTTAGCCAACTTTTGTTTTTACCTGCTGTAGCTGCTGGAGAAGTCGCCGGAGAGGTCGTTTCCTTCATCCTCTTTGTTGTATGATTGAATCTCCACCGGAGAGGTAGTTTCCTTCATCCTCTCTCTTGTACCACTGGATCTCCACCGAATTCCCCTTTGGATCTCCACCGGAGAGGTTCGTCTTCTTCATCCTATCCCCTATACCACCAAATTTCCATTATTGTACAATTTTATACATGTAGAAATGTGTATAAACACCTCTCATGTATAAACAACTCTTGTATAAATTTATATAATATTGTATACCAGTGTAAACATATATATAAACACCTCTCATACATTATTATACACTTTTATAAAAGGTTGATACATTTGTCTACAGTAGGTGTATAAAATTATATATTATTATATACCGTAAAAAAGTGGCTACGCCGATGTAATTTAAAATATGACTCTGTGGATGTAATTTCTTATAGAGTAGAAAAAGCCATACACGTCATTAGAGCAGTCTAATCACATTTTAAGTATTTGCTTAACGATTCACTCAATCCTTTAAAGAGATAATTCTCCAAGTTTTTCCCTCTTTTTCACCCTTGCGCATCCAATAAACTCATTTTTCTCAGCAAAATTTAGCGCTAAACAGTAAACACTTTCATAGTTTTCTCAGAGGCATTTTATCAAACAGAAAGACGACGTATTTCGATGGCTGCAAGTGCGAATAATAATGGCGGCCAAGAAGGAACAAACAATGGGAATAGCACCACAACTAACGGCGTTTCGGTTCCTGATAACTCCGTTATTGGTCCGACACAAGCGGCGCTTAAGCATCCAAATCCATGCCTTAACGTCGAATGGACTACCGAAGAACACTCTCTCCTTAAAGAATTGCTTGACGAGTATGTGATTGTATTTGCTTAGCTGTGTGTAGTTTTCATTTGTGAATTATTATTAATCTATTTGTTGCGGATGCAGGATTTTAAAATTTTGATGTTGTAGCTTGTTTGGTCAAGCTTTTAGGAGGTCAAAAGTGCTTATTTTAAGTAGGTGTTTGGCCATGAAATTCAAATATTTTTTACTTCATTTGGAATTTTGAAGTTGGAGTTGACGATGGAGTAAAACGGTTATATTTTGTGCAAAGAATATTTGGTTGTTTGAATGTACTGAAAGTGAAAAAAGAAGTGAAAACAGTGTTTTAGGTGTTATCCAAAATAAGTTGTTTTAGGAATGTTCGTGGCCAAATGTTGATTTTCAAATAAAGTGAAATAATTTTCCGGGAAAACGTAAGAAATTTTCATGGCCAAACAGGTAGTTAAGTGAGGTGTTTGGTCAAGATTTTGGGAGAAAATAAGTGCTTCTGGGAAGTAGCAGAAGTTGTTTTTCGGAAACTATAGAAAGTAGCTTTTCCATAATTTTTTGAAAAACACTTTTGAGAAAATACACTTAAAAGTACTTTTTAAAAGCTTGGCCAAACACTTGCTGCCCAAAAGTACTTTTAAAAAAACCACTTATCAAAATAAATTGATTTTAGAAGCTTGGCCAAACAGGCTATCATAATGTCATGTGATGAAAAAATATAGTGATTTATGACTTTATTAAGTTGTTACCTGTTTCACTTGTGTTATCAGTTATTAGCTGTGCAGTTATTGAATAATTATCTAAAACCTATTAAAAAATAGAGACAAAAGTGAATAAGTATTGAAATTCGGTTGTTGCTATGGAAGTTCAAAACAGAGAGGAGTAGAATGCTATTGACGAAGTATCAATGTCGTAACAACTGAAATATGAAGTTTTAGTGCTAGAAAAACATGAAGATACCAAAAAATCTTAGAGCATATAGCTAATTTTTTATTTCTGAGGAAAAACTCTATTTAGTATTGGAAAAATTGGAGACCAAAAATTTAATAATATGGATGGAATACAAATATGATCAAGCAAGTCTCATTTTGTAATTTAGATTGTTTTTCAAAAATATTGTGTAATTTAGATCTTATTGTCATGTATATAATTTATAGTGAAACAAATTTATAGTGGCTAAGATAGAGACAAATCTCAATTTGAAGTAACTAATAATCAATTAAAATAAAAAGAAAGGGAAAAAGCGAGAGAACATAGAAAAGAAGCAAAGGAATTGTTTTGAGGAGGTTCAAACTGTGGTCTGATAAAGCGAAGGAGGACAGAAAAAAAGGAGAGAAAGAACAAAAAAGTGTACATGAATTCATCTGATGAAGTGGAGAGAAATAGAAAAAAACGAAACAAAAAATCAAAGAAAGAAAGAGAAAAAAGGAGCTGAAAGAAGATAGCAAATGCTTCCATGATGAACAGGGGCGGATGTAGCATACCAACAATGGGTTCATCTGAAACTGGTACTTTCAACACAAAGCATAAATTTATATGTAAAAATCCACGAAAATTGCAACAAATAGTAGATACGAACCCATAACTTTAAAGATATAATGGGTTCAATGCTAAGAACCTTAAATGCTGAACCCATAAAACTTAAATTCTGGATCCGCTTCTGATGATGAATACATTACGTAAAAGTAATTAACGTTTTGTTAAATTTCACTGAATAAAGAGGATCCCCGTCTGGACCTAAAGATAGATCATGCAAAGTCCTTGTTGTCATCCTTTTCATCATACCCATTGATACTTGCATCTTCCTGGACAGGTAATTATGATGAGAATGAAAAGTTAATTTCCCAGAATCAAGCTACAAATTTACTCTGACAGTGCTTACCATTTAGAGTAAGTGTAAGTAAAGGGTAGAAAACAACAAGATTGCATAAGAAATCCTGTTTTAAAGCTGTTACACAGATGAGCAGATATTAGTCATTCATCATGTTTTTCAGCCTTTTCATGAAAGGCTTAATGCAGATGTAAATGTCCTAGTTGTTATATTTAACTGAATCATGCATTCCTGCGCAATAGAACTTTTCTGGTTATCGTCTGACTAATCACTGTTTGACTCTATTTGCAACATGCGTTCTCGAATAATACTGCTGCCAGACTACCACTTTTTACTTCTCGAATAAAATGACAGTGAAATGCTATTTTTGCAGATATGCAGCTGACAACAAACTGCATTGTTATGCTAAAATTGCGATGCAGTTAAAAAACAAGTGTGTACGAGATATAGTATTGAGATGTAGATGGATGAGTGTAAGTTATGATTCCATATTATTTTGAGTTATTTATCCGTGTATTGTTAATCAGCTGTTATCACCTGTAATTTTAATTTTTAAGGCATACTTGTTAGCCTCTCCATAATTTAGATATTGGTATTAGTTGAATTGGAAGTCTTTCTGACCTGCTCCTTAGGATGTAAACAGTAAAAGTAGGACTTGGTAAGAGATTGATCTGAAGGATGTTAATTTTGGTACAGAGTTAGGCTGCTAGTCTTGATTTTGTGTCTAGCTTGGGAATGTCTAAGATTGAAAGATTATTTTCTTAAAGCTGACTAAATAATTAGTGAAGCCCATGACGGTTCTTGCTTATGTGTTCTTGGAGCGCGAGGATTGAAGGAGGGGGGGGGGGGTAGGGGTACAGTTCTTACTTGAACTCTCAACCAAAATTTAAAATGGGTGGGAAAAAGCTCCTGGTGAAACAGGATTGTTCTTTTTTGTAGCTATTGTGAGAATTTGAAGGATCAGACAAAACAGATATCCTATATGGTGTCGCTGTCTGGACAAACTTTGGCAACTTATGGTAATAACTTCAGAACCTAGTCAATTTGAAAGTTCTGATTCGAAGAACATCAAGATGTGGCAGGATGCATTGCTGGGCGACTCACCTTTAATGGAGATCTTCCATGATCTATATGCTTCAGTGATGAACCAAGAGGCCACTGTGGCTGATTGTAGAGCAAGGAATAGATGGAAGCTAGAGTTAAAGAAGTATTTTTTCACTGGGAGATTGAGAGAGTGGCTAACCAAGATTTTCCCACAGTCACAGAATGATAGACTGATCTGGAATGATAGATTTTACTGGCTTCTTTGCAGTGAAATAGAATACTGAACAACACAGTTAGAAGCAAACAATCGCCACGAGAAAACCTTTTGGAAGAGTTTGGCATCATTGGAAGTAGTATGTTTCACTTGGATTGCCTTACACGGAGCTTCCGTAACTCAAGCAAATCTAAGGAGGGGAATAAGTATGTAAACTAGATGCTGTTCTGTGTAGATATCTGCATTGGAAGATTCAGAACAGCTTCTGCATCATACGATGTCCAGCCAAATATGGGGCTGTTTACCAACCTTTTTTGAGCATTTATTGGGTGATATCCAGCACTTAAGGTGCAATCAGCGTTGGAGAAATCAAAAGATGATAAACAAGCATCTCAAGGCAGCATACACCATCCATCAATGTATAATATGGTCAATATGGAGATATAGCCATTCTGGATGGCCTTAAGGCATCCAGTGGCATTTATTGCATAATATATAGACACTTACAGTTTTTGGCTTTTTGGTATTAGATGGGGAATGTAGATCATTTTGTCACTCTTTTGGACTATATTGACTCCTTGCAGCAGAAAGGAGCTGTAGTCCTGACACTGTACAGATACCAGCACCATTTGCCAGTAAAATTTCTTAATTATAATTAATTTAGCCAACTTAATAAGGATAACAACAACAACAACGACAACATACCCAGTTGAATCCCACAATGTGGGGTCTGGGGAGGGTAAAGTGTACGCAGACCTTACCCCCACCTTGGAAGGTAGGGAGGTTGTTTCCGAAAGACCCTCGGCTCAAAAGAAACAAGGGAAAACAAGGGAAAAGAGTTAGATACGGACAAGCAAATCAAAGCAATGCGAAAATGAGAAATAACAAGAGCAAAGAAGTCATGATAAAACAACATGGATAGACAAGACCCAACACATAAAACCAGTATATTAATACTTCCTAATACAGAAAGAGATCCCGCTCTCCCCACTAGCCCTCTACCCACCGATACTCAACCTCCACCCCCTCCTATCCCCGGGTCATGTCCTCGGTAAGTCAAGTAGGCCGCCATATCCTCGCCGAATCACATCTCCCGTGCTTCTTGGCCTACCTCTCCCTCTCTTCAGTCCCACCACTGCCATCCTCTCACACCTCCTCACTGGCGCATCAACGCATCTCCGCTGCATATGGCCGGACCATCTCAACCTCCCTTCCCGCATTTTATCCACCACAGGGGCCACACCCACCTTGTCCCGAATCACTTCATTCCGAATCCTATCTCTCCTGGTATGCCCGTACATTCATCTCAGCATTCGCATCTCTGCTACCTTCATCTTCTGGACATGAGCTTCCTTAACTGGCCAGCATTCCGTCCCATACAACATAGTCGGTCTGACCACCGTTTTGTAGAACTTTCCCTTTAGTATAGGCGGCACTTTTTTATCGCATAACACCCCCGATGCGAGCTTCCATTTCACCCATCCCGCTCTAATACGATGTATGACATCGTCGTTAATCTCGCCATTCCCTTGGATGATCGACCGCAGGTACTTAAAACTTTCTTTCTTCGGAATGACCTGAGTATCTAGCTGCACGTCCTCGTCCTCTACCTGACTCACACCATTGAACTTGCACTCTAAGTACTCTGTCTTCGTCCTGCTCAACTTGAAACCCTTTGACTCCAGGGTCTGTCGCCAAACCTCCAGTCTCGCGTTAACACCGCTCCGCGACTCGTCAATAAGCACAACGTCATCTGCAAACAACATGCACCACGACACCTCTCCGAATGTGGCTTGTCGGTGCGTCCATTGCCAAAGCAAACAAAAACGGCTAAGAGCGGACCCCTGGTGCAGGCCCATCGTGACTGGAAAGTGTTTTGAGTCAACTCCAACCGTCCTCACCCGGATCTTGGCTCACCCAGGTCTTGGCTCCATCATACATGTCCTTAATCGCTCTAATGTATGCTAGAGGAACACCTCTAGCTTCCAGACATCTCCACAGAACCTCCCTTCGGACTTTGTCGTAAGCTTTCTCTAGGTCAACAAACACCACGTGCAAGTCAATCTTCTTATCCCTATACTAGTCCACCAACCTCCTCACAAATAAGAAAAAGAAAAATGGATATTGGATATCCATTTTTAGTTCGCGGGTCCTGCCTTCCCTTGAATAGGGTTGCTTTTAACCTCTCTAAAGAGGTTTTGGCTTCTAGTTTAAATGTACACTTTATGAAGAACAAAGTGCTATGCGGGTACAAGTGTGGAAATTAATGTATACTGTATTCTTACAAAAAAATTGTTTGGCAAGCAGGAAGACTTTACAATGCCTTCTTTTGGAGCTAAATCTGTTTTTTTCTTTTTTCTTTCTCAGTTATGCATAATAACTACGTTCAACTGCTCTTTCTCTTTGTTGAAGCAGAAAAAGGAAAACGGGAAGCGAAGAAAAGAAGATCATATTTCGAAGAAAAATAAAGACAAAAAGGTGTGTTATCTAATTGCAGCACATGGTTCTTGGCCCTTTTAATAGATACTTAAGAAAGGGTGTTTTCATTTGGCAAGTGTCTCTTTGTTGGACGAATGTTCTTTGTTTCAACATACATCCAGATGCAGCCATATTTCCCCATGGGACTATGACGCTGCTAATGAGGTTCTGATTAAGGTGCATCAACTACTGGTTTAAAACATTTATATGAAGCTGTGTGGCCCATGTTGAACTCATTATGAAGAGTTCATTGATCTTATATTTTGTCATCATTCTTTCTTCAGCTTTCTCAGTCTAATTTCTTTTATTGATGTGAGATCCATGTCATTTGTGAAACTTTGTTGTGATTGAAATTTTGGAAGCAGACAACTGTATAGGCATAAACAAAAAGGCTGATGTGCTTACACAAAAAGAGCAACTATATGTGACATATGCACGCATTACGTGTTTGTTTACTAGTCATGATTCTAGGCTGTTACCCAAGCTAAGCCTTCAAGTAAGAGACCCAAAAAGGAGGCTTTGCTATACACTTTAGTTTTTCAGAGACAGAAATTGTCTTCCGTCAAGTGTAGGGCCACTTAGTACCCTTCAAGGCGCTGTATATGTATGGTTGCCTTTCAACTCCTGGATAGTACCTTGGGTTAGTTATCTAATCCTTTTAAAACAACTGAAACAAATATTTGCTTGCAGTCCTTATCTATATAACAACAACAACAACAAAAACAACATACCAGTGTAATCCCACAAGTGGGGTCTGGGGAGGGTAGTGTGTACGCAGACCTTACCCCTATCTCGGGAGGCGGAGAGGTTGTTTCCAATAGACCCTCGGCCAGTCTCCTTATCTATATTATTATAAAAGCACGAATCTCCTTAGTGAAATGTCGTTCGCCTGTTTTACCCTTAAAAATTAATTTTACATTGAACAAAACGGTAATTTAGGTTACTTTTCTAATATTTAGGCCTCTTTAAAATCAATTAAAGTTCTTTTTATTAAATCATTCCTTATTGAACTAGTAGGAAATCCTAATATTTAGGACTTTAGAATCAATTAAAGTTTTACCCAAAAAATTCAACCTTTTAGCTCTTCAAAATAACTTATCCTTGATGTCTATTCTCTAACTTTTTTTCCTTACAACTAACGGTATTCTTTTCCTTTTATATTTTAGCAAATTAAAAAGATAATCTTGGGAGCAAAAACGAGCTGAGAGCCCTAAAATTGTGATTTAGTTCGAAGGCAGTATATTTCTTTGTAGGATTTTGGGTACTTTGGTGCTGACATTTCTATTTGGCTAGCTAGAAGCCTACAAGTCAATTAATCTAAATGTGACATTTATTCTTTACCGAGTTAACTAAATAGGGTCAATATCTTTTTTAGAAACTTAATTTTTTTTTTTTATAACTTAAAATACTTTTTAATAATATTTAAGTATTTTTTAGAAATTAATATTTAAGTTATTAAAAGCCCCAATAAAGATTATGTTAATTTCATTAAATTAAAGTATATAAAGTAATTAATTTCTGACCCAATAAAGATTACATTAATTTAATTACATTAAAGTATATAAAGCACAAAGCCCCAACACAAAATGCTGAATTAGAAATAATATAAAAAGACTTTAAAAAATGATAAAATCAAAAAAGTCAAACTAAGAAAGTTCGTACAATTCTTATGGAATAAATTATAATTACAGTTAAAATAAATTTGAAATGATTAATATCAAGAATCTGAATGAATATAAAATAAATTATTTTCTTTAATGTTGCAAACAAATTATTAAAATTTTGAACTAACTAATTAATTCTATTCTTTTTCAAATATGTTACCTGTTTCAAAAAAAAAAAATTAATTCTATTCTTTTTCAAATTCCTCATATACAGTAAGTAGTTTTATTTTTCAAATTGACAACTCTTAGGTATCTAAATATATTACACGAGAAAAGTGGTGAAAGAAATTAGAAAATAAAGCAAAAGTCGATTATAGTATGGTATTAAAAGTTAAATGGGTAAAATACAAATTTAAAGTAACAAGGATGAGATTGTAGAAGATAACATGTATTCTAAATGAATTGTCATTATTTGTTTTTGTTGCATTCATTCTAACAAATGACAATTTCCATTTTTTCTTACATATTAAGTTATTTCTTGTCAAATGGTTCACACGCAAGGCACGCACCCTGAGACTAGTTTATCCCAAAAGGAAAAAACCGATTTACTTGCAGTCTCAACTTTTGACAGCTATGCCGTACATTGCATTGGATTTTGAATAATAAGTTCTTTGCCATGATTCTCTTGTTTTTTGGTTTTAGGAAAAAGTTACAGAATCTATGCCAAAATCTACTCATGTTGCTAATCGCACAAATGGTCCTCCCTATGCTCAAGCTGTTATGTCGATGGACAGCGATGATGGAATTTCCTACCAAGGTTGGTCCTTATGCCTCTGATTCCACTTTTAAAGATCAACTGAAATTTGAGAAAACTGAGTTTTAAGTAGGAGCTACGCTGTTTGGAGCTCTCTGCTTTTATTTTTTGCACTTAGTGTCTAGTGGTCCTGCCTGGAATGACATGTTAGAGGGAGGTATGCATGTTCAGGAAGATGAAATGAATAGAGATGATAAGCATATAATCTCCTCTTGATGATCATAACCGAATCCCTTAGAGGTTCTGATAACTGTCATTTTCAAACTTACAGAGAGTACTTCAATTTGAGCCATCCTGTGTCGATTTATGAGCATGATGGCTTAAATGAACACTATGAGTACTTTTAGATATTAGAACGTTTTTTGAGGTATACCCTTATTGATTTGTATTCTGATATGGTAATACTTTTATTAAGATTTCTTCTATAGTTTTTGATAGGTAAAGTAAATTTATTATTGCAATACATAAAGAGCACCATGGAGATGCTGTAGTGCAAAAGTATGTATTAAAACAGGCTAAGGCTGGGTAAAATCCATAAACTCGATCAACTTGTCTACCACATAAAAATCTTTAGGCTTTTGTAGTTTGTGCTTGACTTTCCAATCAATCAGAAAAACATAAACATCTTTAACAGCTAATACCAAAAAGTTAACTATTGTAAGCATTTAAATTTAAAATTTATGTATAGATTGAGCAATCCCTTCAAAATGTCTTTGGTTCCTTTCCTTCCATAATACCCTCAGTACACAGATTTCTATTATTTAGAGCAACATGTGAAGGAAAGGGTCGATGCTGGATTAGTTGAAATGTGAAAATAATAAAGCTATGCTAGGTCATCACCTTTCTAGTGTTCCCCAAAGAAAGTGCAAACATGTTGTCTGGAAGATCAGGAGATCTACTATTTTCAGAAACTGATGCGGTGATGCCAGTCAAGAACTTTGTTTGGCCGAAATTTGGAGTCAGATTATTTATTTGAATTTTTTATGCCCTAAAATTATAGTTCATATGAAAGGTACTGAATTGTTTTTATATGGATTAAACTGTGCACATCTATTATGTGATGTTAAAAGTTTCAATGAGTTTTTGTAAGTGAGATCGCCCATTTTTATTCTTCAGATATTGGCCACAAACAACTCTCTGCCAACTTTACATAATACCTTTTAAAAGCTAATCTATTGGTGATTTTAAAGAGCATTTCACTCTATTTAAGAACTAATAGAAAAATAATTTTAAAATCTTTGATTTCCTAATTGGACAGTTGACTTGTAGATGATTCTTTATGGCTCACTTTTGAGCTTTTTTCTGTTTTGGTAAGCATGTTTTGACATTATGAAGTTGGACGTGTTGGAATTTCATACATTTCTGACTGCCCTATGAAATGAAATTTTATGTGGATTGAAGCTCCCCATTATTCATATGGGTTTATTACTTTGTCGGTTGCTCCAGTGGCAAATACCATTTAGTTTTCTGCCAAGATCTTGGGTATTTGCGCCACCAAGGGAGCAGAGTGGGAAAGGGCTTTTGAGTAGCAGTAGAAGCTAAAGGAATAGCTTTTCTCCATAAGCACTTTATGAACCTTGATCAGGCAAGAATTGCTGCTCCAATATTGGCAAAATGCTTTTCAAAATGATTAGCTAAAATACCATTTACTTTTTGCCAAATACTTTTTTCTGCCAACAACAACAACAACAACAACCCAGTGAAATCAGCGAGACGGCTGTTTCCGAAAGACCCTTACCAAAGCATAAAAAGAAGGAGTTAAAGTGGGCTTGGAAGAAATAATGAGCGGAGCAGTAGAAGCTAAAGGATAATAGCTTTTCTCCATAAGCACTTTATGAACCTTGATCAGGCAAGAATCGTGCTGCTCCAATATTGGCAAAATGCTTTTCAAAATGATTAGCTAAACACAAACTGCTACTTTTCAGAAGTACTTTTTCACAAAACACATGGTTGCCTAACCCAGACTTGCCTTAAGTTTTGGTGGCACCTTCGTCACAAAATATATGTGTGACATCATCGAAGTACCCGCAAAGGGTGGTTCAGCCTTGGTTGAGCATGGGGCTTTCATAAATGGAGGTCTCGCTTAGCGTTAACTCGCTACGAACCCCACCTCCTCGAATTTGCCGTGTCAACGATCATCCCTCGTCACCAAGGAAAATAAAAACGGACTAGGCGATCTGCAACCCCATCACAATGGAAAGTGCTCGAGTCTCCTCCTCTATCCTCACCCCCGGTTTTCGCTCCCTCATCACATGTCTTCGATCACCCAATGTACGCCCGCGCGGTACCTTTTAGCCTCCAAGCATTCGCAGGGAACTTTGCTTTTCTAGTCGATGAACACCGTGTGTAATCGAAATCACTTTTCAAAATATAGATTTTAGAAGTACCCGCAAGGGTGGTTCAGTTGGTTGAGCATGGGGCTTTCATAATGGAGGTCTCAGGTTCGAAACCCCCTGCCTACGACAACAGAGAGGATTTGCCTTCGGGTCGAGCTCGTCGCGAGGGCTTGCCTAGTGGGGTTATCTCTCTGTGCGGTTTTGCGAGCTATTACACGGGAGCCGGGTTTACTCGGCGCGCAGCGGCTGCGGGTTCCCATGTCATCAAAAAATAAATAAATATAGATTTTAGAAGCTTGATCAAACATGCTATTAACCTCTGTAAAAGTGGGCCATTGTTGACTCCTGGACAGGGAAGGTTTTGGGTGGTGGGATTTACTAAACTGCAACCTCCCCCCCACCAAAAACAAAAAAAAAAAAAGGAAGAAGAAAACCATTGTCATGCTCACCGAGTCTCTTATTCCCCACCTCCACCCCCAAATCACCTTCCTAATGGCATGCAATGTTCCTCTGAGCGAAGTGGTTATACTATCACTCAATGACTTTCTTATTCCCCCGTCTCTCTCCTCCCAATGCTATGTAATTTTCCTCTGAGAAAAGTAGTTGTATATCAGCTATATGCTGGATGCTATTCTTCCATTCATGGTTACCGCCGTGTTTTACTTGTACTATTCAATATCTAAGTTGGTGCTTGGGACAATATGAACTCTGCTTCTCTGCATGCTCCATCAGTGTTAGCAATTACTTGAACCTTTGGATCCTTAAGATTTTTGTATCTGCTCCAATTTATCCTGTTGTCTTATTTCGTGGTTTTTAGAGAATGATCTTTTTACCAGTGCACTTATAACCAACTCAGAATGTTTTGATACATTATGTAGATACTAGATAGAATAGCATTTCAACAATATGCATTACATTCTCCTTTTCTCCGTCCGTGATATTCCAATGGGAAACAATCATGTTTATTAGCTAGGTCCTTTTTTTCTTATTTTATTTTGGACATATATGGTGTATGTAAGTCTTGTAATTTTTCAGCCATTGGTGGTCCCGCTGGACAGCTTCTTGAGCAAAATGCTCTGGCCTTGGATCAAATTTCTGCTAACTTTGCCGCTTTTAAGGTCAGTTAATGGTTTTGAGATTTTCCATTACCCCCTGCCTCACCCTTTTATCTGTGATCTGTGACACACAACGATAATGATACTGTCTGCTGTTTACACTTGTAATAAACTTATTTTAAAAGGAAATACGACTGTTGTTATTCAGCTCGCTTACTGGTGTAAATTTGAATATTTAGACAACAATGACAGCATGTTAGAGTTTATCAGCTCCCTTCAGTAATAGTGGGAGACTGCCTCGTAGACTTTTATCGTACTTAGCACTTTCTTAGTGCTGGTTCCTACTTGATGAATTTTTATCTTTACTGATAAAAAGGTAAAGAATATTCATCTCTGTTACATTGCTAATATGAAGGTTAAGGGGGTAAATTAGTTCTTCATTGCCTGGTTTGAAGAGAAGGTAGCTAAAATTTTGTCTCTAGTGGGAGTGATGAGGGAACAGATATCTTGTTCCCTACGGTGACAAGCTTCACTTTTGAAGGAGGCACAGGATACTTTTTATTTATTCTATTCATGGAGGCATTTGTGTATAGTATGATATAATGCAATTCTTGTATATGCATTTTTGAGTTTTAACTTCTGCAAACCCTGTAAGCATTCAGGCATGAGAATCTGTTGGGGATGATCTTTCTCTTGAAGATTCAGATATAGTTCGTAATTATAAGGATAGAGAACTATCAGGGCTTCTTTCTGCTATGCTTCTGTGTCATGATATTCTTTGCTTGCAAGATCCTTATTTTTCCAAGTGCACTCATCCAAGGAACAGCGACTTATATGCTGTGCCTACTATCTAGTGATAAGCCTGCTGTATTATTCGTGAAAAAGTTACATGGATAGATTTTTCATCTTGTTGGCAATTTTCAATGTAAAGCATTACCCTTTTTTGTGATTGGTGCAGATCCAGGAAAACATCAACCTTTTCTTCCAGGCTCGAAACAATATCCTCACCATCTTAAATGAGTATGATTATCCTTATCCTTCCACTCTCTGTCTCTGTGTGTGTGTGTGTGTGTGTGTGTATTAATGCATGTATTTATCTCTGTGTCCTGTCATTCTTTTTTATCATGAGTGGGATCTCATTTCCATGCTTTTTATCATGAGTGAGTCTCCTTTATCGTCAAGAACACATACTATCTGATAATTTTGCACGTCTACTTCTTTTCAATTGTGGGAGTTACTTGTCAAGCACATATTGCAAATAAAGAAGATAGATTGACCTACATTTTAGCTTTGGGGAAAAACGTATTAGTAGCTTATATGCCGTGGGAGGGTTACAATTCTGAGGATGCAGTACTTGGTAAGAAAGAAAGGAAAACTAGCTGCTATCGTCTATCAAAAAAAAGAGGAAGAAATGTAAAAGTTAACCCCAAAAGTTCTTTTAAGTCTGGGAAAAATGTAAAAGGGTCCGTGTATCAGACAAAGTATATATTTGTATTATATACTCAACAAGGTGCATAATTTCTTGACTTCTCTCGACTTGCTTGCCGCTTCATTACGTGCTAAAATAAACAATCTCTTGCAGCTTGAATGACGCGCCAGAGGTAATGGATCAGATGCCTCCGCTCCCTGTAAAGCTAAATGAGGAGCTCGCCAACTCAATCATTCAGCGACCACCATCGTTACCAAATAAATCATGAGGTCCTGTTTTGTTCCTGTCTCGGGCTTTCTAGAGATGCTGCACGTGAGTTTCCTGAAGTTGAGACCCTTTCAATCGCTTAGAAAGCATAATAAACTGGCTCTTCTTGTCAAGTAGTTCATCCAGGGAAACTTGCACCAAGTTTTTACTGGTTTTGTTCCTTTTACAGCATTTTGTTTCTGCACTTTGTTTTTTCTGTTAACCTTATTTGTTATTTACCATATATTTTGGTCTTCGGTGGAATAACGTTAGGAAGTCGCTGGTTTTACCATGTGAATATATTATGTGTAGGAAGGGTTCTATTTTCTGTAAATAATTTCTTTGATAAATGTTAAATAGAAAAAGTTGACACCATCCGTCTATTGATTGTTTGTTTTTTATTATTTTTTTCTTTTTCAAAGTTCATGTCATTAATTTATACAATAGTTTCCTCCATGAAGATTGTGGCCTCTTCTCTTTTGGACACATTTTGAAACATCCATCAAATTGTAGTTTGTCAGATTATATGGTATCAAGAAGCTTAGCTGTAGACTGGTAAGAGGATACTTCTAGTTCGAGCTGCTTTTTAGTTGGGGAACATGAGTAGAGTTTGTTACAAATTTTGGAATATTTATGGCTCAATATTCAATCAAGAACGCAAATGTTGCTCTTTCAAATGAAATAAGAATCTAAGACATTAGATATACTCATAGGTGCAAATTAAATACCAATTTAAAGAAAAATGACATTGCACGTCGAATAAAAAATAAAAGAAAAAAGGTGGTTGTACAGTCCCCTTTGGGTGATTCAAACACGTAGTGGCCGTCTATGAACTGATTTTGATTTCTCTTATTGGTTGCTGATGTATAACCTTCTTTACAAGACCATGTATGGCAACACCTTTTCTGCAACAATTTTCTAAAATTGGTAACTATACTTGACATTTGATTTCTCTGTGAAGTTGTCCGTTCTCTTACTACCAATTTGTAAATGGAAGACTGGCAATTAATGAAGGATTCAACTTACATATACCTTAGCGTAAAATAATTGTTATTCAATCATTGTATTTGAAGCTAAACATGTTTTAACAGGTATCGTGCCTTATTTTTCAAATTACTAATTTCACTTTTTGAGTATAGTATAAAATACTCTTAACAATGTCAGTATATATATATATAACATCAAGAACGGACACATGTACAGTTTCGCCTTTGCAATTGTTTCTATATATGATTCACATCCGAAGAAATTGATTTGGTTAGTTCTTATAGACGGACAGGTGATTCATGATTGCGATTTTATTTAAAAATTGCAATGTCTAAATTTTACGAAAGATCTGTAACAGCTTTAGCAGACCAATATAAGGCAAAACTTTACTTCATCTTCTTGGACCTTGGTTGTTTCTTTTTGGAATATAAAATCTGACCTTTGCGACCAGTCACGATATAGTAATCTTTACATCAACGTATTACCTAATGATTCCATTTTTCTTTAATACGACATGGGATTGGGAGGTCCCCATTTTTTAATTTCCCTCTTTGTTAAACTATTACTTCGATCTCAATACTATCTAGACATCATGTTAGTCAAATCAATCAACTGAGTTCCAAATCTGAGTTAGTTGGAGTTAAATAGATAAATTAATTAGAGGCATTAAATAACTGAGTTGGATCAAATCTAAACATGTTAAAATAGGTTATATCGATAAATAAGTAATGACCCAAGTCATGGTTTAAGTTGTTTGATATGACCCAATGGATAAAATTCATAAATAACTTTCAGCCTATGTAATTAAGAAGTAGTCACTGTTATAAAGTGCGCAATTCCTTCTTTTGGGGTGGTCTTTAAATTTTGCCTCTCATATTTGTGGTCTTTAAGTTTTTGACTTGGATTTGAGGTTCGAACCCCCGTTCGTGCATAAAATAAAAAAATAATTTCGCAAGACAGAGATTTAGCCGGGGGAGTGTATGCGGATCCTAAAAGCATAAAGTCCTAAGGAAAAACTAAAGTTATGCCGGAGAGGGCATAACTTTTCCTCAAGGCATAGTTTAGTTATGCCTTATGGGGCAAAACTTTTCCTCAAGGAACTATGCCTTATAGGGCAGACTTTTAATTAAGGCATAACCAAAAGTATGCCCCATAAGGCAAAACTTTTCCTTAAGGCATAGACTTTGCCTTATAAGGTAAACTTTTAGTTATGCCTTCAGAAAAGTTCGCCTTACAAGCATACTTTTAGTTATGTCTTTATGGGGCACACTTTTAGTTAAGGCGGCAAAGATAACTAAAAGTATGTCTCATAAGCGTTAACTTTTTCTTAAAGATAACTAAAAGTTTACCTTGAAAAGTAAAAAAAATAAAGTATATGCCTCAAGGCAAAGTACGCCCTCCGCATAACTTTAGTTTTTCATAAGGATGTGTGCGGATCAAGATACACTTCCCCCAGCCCTGCCTTGCGAAATTATTTATTTATTTTATGCTTGAGCGGGGGTTCGAACCCAGAACCTCAAGTATCCAAGCGAAGGGCAAAACTTAAAGACCACAAATATGAGGGGTAAAATTTAAAGACCACCCTAAAAGAAGGGCAATCCGTGCAAAAAAATGTTATAAAGTTTCAAATTTCACAGGTGAAACTTCAAATTATCATAGAGTTTTACCTGTGAAATTTAAAACTTCATGATAGTGATTATTTTTCAATTACAAGAGTGAAAAGTGGCTAGCCCGCGCTATTACTATTGAACCAACCTCCTTGAGATTTACATAATTCCTAATCTACAAATTTGATTTTTGAGTTAAACTATTTAATAGTTTGATGGGTCGTGGGTCATTTGTAATTTAATTGGTTCAAACAAGTCAATAAATAGATAACAATTCAACCCATTTAAACTCGGATAATTTTTTAGAGGAAATGAGATCTTTTGTTGCCTTCTTACAATTTGAATAGAAGAAAATCACCTCTAAAATGTATCCATTAATTTCAGGTATTCACATGATTGATTATAGTACTATTTTTAAACTTGACATCAACAAATCACAATTCCCACCTTTTATTCCATTTCACATACACACCATGTTAGTTTGTTTATTTCCCAATATTATTACTCGATGAAACTTCAACACACAACTTCTCTCTCCATGCACATAACC
This sequence comes from Lycium ferocissimum, assembly GCF_029784015.1. Classification (NCBI taxonomy): domain Eukaryota; kingdom Viridiplantae; phylum Streptophyta; class Magnoliopsida; order Solanales; family Solanaceae; genus Lycium; species Lycium ferocissimum. The sequence continues at coordinate 41,402,155 of NC_081345.1, read as the reverse complement.
AACTAGGCCACTACTTCCACCCTTTACAATCATTTCTCCCACTTCTTTCACATTGAAATACTTTCTATTACACAAAGAAGTAGTGAGAGATAAACAAGTTGAAAGATGAAGACATCTTTCAAATTCTCTGCCTTCTTGATCTTCCAAATATTTATTAGTTCCCAAATTCTCAAAGTAAATTCTCAAGGCAGCAGTACAGATTCGTGCAGTTCCAGTCTCAACCTCAAAAACAAAATTCTGTTCGATACAACTTCTTTCCATTGTCTTTCAGTATGGGATCAACAAGGCTACATCCTCAGAGTAATTATTATAAATTTCCTTTCTCCAACTGCAGTTTCCATTATTACTATCAGAAAATCGCTAATTTTCAATGAAACTCGTTGAAATTTGGCTTGTCAGTAACATATTTTACGTCAAAAATCCTTTAGCGAGTCAATTAACGATTTTCTAGTAGTGTATATCTCATTAATTCTTCCATTAACATTTTCTTCCATATTTTTTTTTCTCTCTAAAGTATATGAGAACAGATACAAATGTGTGGAGCTTTGTTCTCTCAGCACCAAACACAAATGCATACATAGCCATGGGATTTTCTAAAAACGGCAAAATGGTTGGCTCCACTGCTATTGTTGGCTGGGTCACTAATGACGGAACTGCCACTATGAAGAAGTATTTTCTTGGCGGACAATCGCCCAACGAGGTAGATTTTAATATTGTCTTCCATTATATTGTGGGGTCATTCATATTCTCGTCATTAGCAAAAAGAAAATCACATTTGTCATTTATCTTAATGGAACTCTAGAGTGAAATAGGTGGGTTTCATGTATTAAATTCCTTCCGAAAAATGTCCAAAATTTGAAATTATTCTTCGTTTTACTTTATCTTGAGTCCACGTTGAAGTTCTATTAGGGTTACGGGCAAATACTACACGATTTACTAAACCCAAATGTATGAATAGTCCCAAATTATAGTGCATGATGAAATTAAGATATTTTGTTAATAATGGGGTATTTAAACTTGATCCTTTTTCCTTTTATCTATTGTCAGATCTAGGACAAGTTACTATTGTTTTGGTATTTAAAAAAAAAATAAAAAATTAGAATGTATACATATAATAAGATCATTTTTATTTTGAGTTTCTTGTCGATTTTATCTATTAGTAGTAAAATTTGATCACTTTTTATAAGAAAATAAAATCAAACTTTCCCACTTCTGTCTTTGTTTTTCTTTCTATTACTTCGAAAGTAACTGCTTCAGCTTTAGCCACTCAAATTTTCGATATTCCTTTTTGTGTCTCATCAAACGAATGGCCTTCGAGCAGGTATTGCCGGATGAGGGAAATCTCCAACTTGTCAACTTTACATCCTCCGTTGTAGCTAAGAACTCCAGAATTTATTTGGCTTTTCAGTTGAATACTGAAATGCCAAGCAATCGGCTCATCTACTCCGTTGGACCGACCGGAATGCTGCCGTCCACCGCTGATTTCCAGTTGTCGGAACACGAGGATCATACCTCTACTTCCTTGAATTATAACACAGGTTAGTGAATTGATCGAATTTTTGCTCTGGTTAATGATTGTTGTAAGGACTTAATTTTGGATTGGCTTTTTCTTATAAGTGAAAAAAAATAAAGGGTAGTCCAACTTATTTTTTTTATTGTTTTTATGTTCGCTTTAGATAAACTAAGTTAAATGGGTCCAATTACACTTATTTTAAGCACAAAATGTTTGAAAACACTCAAAAAACAAAATAAGTTATAAGCAACTTATGCCAATCCAATGCTCTTAATTTTGTTTTTCTTATATCAAACAAACAAATATTACAATTTAGATGTAACATAAACATACACAAGTGTTTGAAAAATGTTAGAGTTAATTGGGCTGAAATGTGTTGGGGCTTAAATAGACTAACATAATAAAAAATTTGTTCTTTATTTTGGCTATAAAAATATGAAAAAAAAATTAAAAATATTCTGAAAAGAGCTCTTCTTGATCAACTTGAACTACGTCACTTATCAACTCAACTTTTAAATGGATTGAATTAGGCGGATCGAAATGAATTGAGTTTATAAATGAATGTGTCATTGAGCGGGTTGGGAGGGGAGGGGTAATGTTTTTAGGGCTAATTGTCACTCTAATAAAAAGAGCTTCCCTTTCTAACGGGTTTTATGCGGTACAAGTTTGAATTAATTTGGGAAACAATGTTAATACCAAACATCGATTGAGAAACAACAAAAGTCTTACTAGTTACTACTATGGAGACTAGTGGTGGGTGGGTTCCATGAAAGCTTCTAATGAAGGCAATCATAATTGGTCAAAGAGTAAGAAGATGTAGTTGTCACGCACTAACGAATGTATCAATTACTTATACTATTAACAACAATAATATTGAAGTACTAACAAACATATGTAGCTTTTAGCAGTTTTTACGTCTTTGACTTGGAAGTTGGAACCAATGTTGTTTGTTTAGTTTTCATTTTCTTTTAAAAAAAGAATGGTCGTTTTGAGTTAGTTCAGTATGGTACAAGGGGGAACTTCTTTTGATTTATAGGATGAACCTATCTTTAATAATCCCAATACCATTCAATCAACTATTTCTATAACCAAATTAGCTGAGATCTCATGAGTCATGACTAGCAAACTAAATGTGTATTTCAATTTATTTAAGATAAAGCAAATCTTAAAGTGGAAATATGAAAAATACTACCCACAAGACAATTATGGTGTAGCAGTTAGTATAACATCTTAGTTGAATTCTGTCTTGTGCATTTAATAGTTTAAGCTTGTTGATTGAACTGGATAAATCAATGTGAAACAGACTACTGCATGATGCTGAATTTTAATGGGACAGATATGATAGCTTATGTTTTCTCCTGATCTTTTGATGTAAGGTGAATATGTTTAATTGAATCCTTTCAAGTACTCTCTCCGCCCTATTTTTATGTGCCATAATTTTTTTAACTTTGTCCAAAAGAAGTGTCACATTTATATATTTTGAAACTTTATTATATTATCCCAAGAAGAGTGTCACACAACGTCGGTTTGGAGTAAAGTTTGAATCTTTACCATACATATCATTATATGGAATTTTGATAAATGTTGGACTTGTGTTAATCATTATATGTTGTACTCGTTTACTTGTTGCATACATTTATGTTGTTATTGTGTTATGTGCCTATGATTAGACTGGAATTTTGATAAATGTTGGACTTGTGTTAATCATTATATGTTGTACTCGTTTACTTGTTGCATACATTTATGTTGTTATTGTGTTATGTGCCTATGATTAGACTTAGTGACATAATTTGTTAGGACCCACTTGATATAAATTTTCACCTTGTTATGATGAAAAAAAATATGTAAAACTCTAATAACCTGCAAGGTAAATTTAGTACTCACAGAAACTTAACGTATGTGTCAAAAATTTTCTTTTATTTCTTAACTTCACATCTGCTCAAACACTGCAACACAAAGTGGAACAGAAGGAGTACGTTAGTTGAAGATGTTCTTGACAAGTTCTATATATCATTGTGTCGTTGTAAAACAGGTCAAAGTGAAACAAAGACACTTTATGCAAATCTGAGGAGAAGCCATGGGCTTTTAAACATGTTTGGATGGGCAATTTTCATGCTCATTGGAGTCATGGTAGCTAGATACTTGAGGCAATATGATCCAATCTGGTTTTACTCTCACACAACCATTCAATCACTAGGGTTCATCCTCGGATTTGCGGGTATTATCAGTGGGCTCGTTCTCAATGCTCGTCTTCAGAACAACGTCAATAGACACAAAGGCCTCGGCATCTTCATTCTTGTTCTTGGTTGCTTGCAGGTTTGTCTGAAGTGACTATACTTACAAAAATTATGAGTAATGTAACTCAATCCTAATATATATAGGTGCATAAATAGAGACACATTCAGGATTTTTAGATCACTAGTTTTCTGAATATCACTGCACTCACTACTATTTGAATATTAGTTAATCAGAAAAGATCTAATTAATATAAACCGCAGAGGCCAGTATTTTCATACATCTTTTATATAATTGAAAAAAAATAATGTCGATGATTTTAATTTTGACTCTTCATTGGTATTCATTTTGAATGCTTTTTCTTTGTTGGACAGGTTATTGCAATATTGGTCAGACCAGAGAAGGAATCAAAAATAAGAAAATATTGGAATTGGTACCATTACATCACAGGGAGACTCTTGATATTTTTGGCAACAATAAATGTTTTCTATGGTATCCATTTAGGGAATGCAGGAAGTTCTTGGAAGGGTGGTTTTGCTTTTGTGCTGGTTATATTTCTCATCACTGCTGCAGTGCTTGAGATCAGGATGTGGAAGAGAAAATAGAAATCATTTTTGTTATGTTCATTCATGTAATATTTTGTTTATCTTTCTTGTTTGTGAAGGTTTTCCTTTGTATTTTCTCTATACACATTACAAAAACTAACAGCCAATTCTTTCCAGAATTTAAGATTTATTCAATACAGTATTTACAAGACCAATGTAAATTGATAGTAACTTCTCTTTTTCCTCAACAAAATCAATGTAGGTGATATCTATTAATAGTTGGGAATAAGTGTATGAGAAGATGGGAAGACTTTTCGTGTTTCTGAAACCTTTCTGGATCAGGAAACCTCCGACACACAATAAAATTCATGAGACCTTCTGAGGATTAATTCATATTAATTGCCTAATATGTTACTACTCAAATGAATATTTCTCAGTGACCTGAACAAGCTCCCGATTCTTTCCACATGTTCAGTCTAACAAATATGCCCAAATGGTCACTACTCTTCAAACTCTCATTTGCAGATTTGATTGATTTAATAAAAGAATATGGCCAAATCATTTTAATGTTTTTAAACAAGTTACTGCATTAAACAAATTTCGGGGATGTACTCAAAAGTTATTCCATCCAAAAATCAAGTAGAAAGCTACGTGAAATCTATATACAGCATAGTTAATGAAGATTTAGTTTCATTTTGTATTTGAAAAGAAAAGACTATTTAGTTAGAAATGCAGATTACCCGTATAACAAGTGTAAAATAAAGTGACATCAGTAACAATTAAGTACTACAAATTTGGCAGAAAAAAATATGAAAAACTGTGGCCCATGCAGGTCTCGAACCTGCGACCTTCGCGTTATTAGCACGACGCTCTAACCAACTGAGCTAATGGGCCTCGTTGATGTTCTAAAGCATTAACTTGCCTAAGTTACCTCTATTACCCACAAAACATTGGATTTTATTTTTTATTTTTGGTGCTACTTTCAGAATCTGCCACACACATTTTTATAAGTAGCCGTTGTTGTCCGCCTCAACCATTTCAAATTCGAACAAACAAAACTAAAGCTTTAGAAAATAAAAAAAAATGGCATCCACAGCTCCATCACCTTTTCCAAACAATCAGATCCACCCCCCAAAAATTGGCCGGAAACCACTTCAACCCATAAACGCTCCATCAATTCCACTTACCACCAATCCAAAACAACCTCAAAAATGCATCCAAAACTCAAATAAAGAGAATCTTGATTTTTATTCAGATTTTTCAACAACCAAAAAGGCAACAAATCCAATCAGCATTATTCAGGCAGAACCATTCGATTCATCGTTAGCTGAGGAGCTTAGCGCGATTCGTGAAAAACTAGAAAGACTGAGAATCGATAGAGAGAAAACAGAGAAGATGTTGAAAGAAAGGGATTTGATGTTAGATTTGCAGATGAAAGAGATGTTAAACAGAGGAGAGGAACAGAAAGAGCTTGAGCTTGAAGTTGATCGGCTTTTTCGATTGAAAGAACTCAGATTATCCTGCACGGTAACTCTATTTTTAGTTCTGATTGCTTTCAGGTGAATTTTAGTCTGACCAAAAATGGAAAGTTTTAAAAAAAACAAAATCCCTGTGTTTGAAAATAAGGTTATATTTGGTCACTTTAATAACTGCAGCAGTATATTTGACTCCAATATTAACGGAGGGTAAATCTAGACCATTTCGCATAGTTCAGAGGTAAATTTAAACCTTTTCCCTTTTGTAATTAGAGATTTATCTTAAGTGAAGATGCAAGAAATTTAAAAATAAATTCGATTATAAGTTGATTTTTTGAACAATATTCTTGTTTGTGGTTGTGTGAAATTCAATGAACTTCGGACTAGTTTCAAACTGCACCTTTTTTTTTTTTTTTTTTTTTTTTTTTTTTTTTTGTATTTGAATGAAGTGAACATGATTACAGTGAAATGGATATAGAGATTTCGAAGAATAAACTGTTTCCCATTGAGATGAAGTTGATTGATTGATAGATTGAACGTGGTTGTATATTGCAGCTAAGAATTTCTCCAATTCGAACGCTGAGGGAGAAGGAAGAAGAAAAGAAGATAAAGGGAGATCATCTAAAGGCAAGTAGAACATTTCACATTTCATATTTATCTGGTGGAACTTAATTAATTTTAGCGCATTGAATCAAGTATAGAAAGCGTGTTCTGTTTCTTTTGTGGACAATTGATATGGAAAATTTATATTTCTTATAGGAGCTGAATTACGATGAAGAAGATGAAATCATGACCGATAGCTCATCGGACAAGGACCCAAGTGCATAGGGAATGAATTTTATAGCTATAGTCACAGCATTTTCCTTTTCATACAATTTCGAACCTTCAACATACTAGTTGTTGGTTAATTGTGTCATGTTGGACTATCATTCTATTGTATAAAATATATCTTTGGTTCTATCAATGTTTGTTCCTTGAAATTATTCTACTGTTTTCATTGTCTTTCCTCATTAATCTTCGGATGAGAATTCAAACTTATCGCCAGTATTTCGTTCTGGAAGCAGGGGCGGAGGGAGGAAGGGCCAAGGAGGTTCGAAACTTCTAAGGCGAAAAATTATACTGTTTAACTATGGTTTAAAAAAAAAAATTATGTAGGGCAAAGGTGCAAAGATACTCCTCCACTTTGCGACTTAGAGCAAATACACTCCCCGTTAAAAAAGTAATGTATATATACTCTTGCCGTTACAAAATGGTGCATATATACCCCTACCCTTACACAAATATTGCAAACATACCCTTTTCGCTAACGGGATTTAAAAAAAAAATCATTTAGCTTATTTTTTAAGTAGGCATTTGGACATGCAATTTCATGTCATGAGATGAAATCAACATTTGGACATGCAATTTCATGTCGTGGTTTCATGTCATGAGATGAAATCCCAAATCCTTTAAAAAGGCATGATTTGGGATTTCAAAATTTTTAAATGTAAAACTTGACCAATAAGTTTATATGTTGAAAAAAAAAGACACATAAGTTGGTAGATATTTTTAATAATTACTCCCACCAACCATTTACCAACCTTATTAACTTCTACCAACCTTTATATGTTCTAACTTCTACCAAGTCATAGTTACATTAATATTCATTTAAATTTTCTTTTTTTATTGAACTAAAGTTTGATCAATTGATACTGTGTTTTTTAGAAAGGCTTTCTACTAGCATATTAATTTTATTATAAACTATGACTTGCACATTTCGTAAAATTGTATAAGAATTGGGAAAGTTTTGATAGTTTTCACAACTTGTGGGATTTTTATGTCTATAGGAAAAAATATAATTTAAGAAAATTCAAACTGTATGTCCAAACATGATTTCAAATCATGTCCAAATGGCTCCTAATTAAAAAAAATGCCATGTGGCTTTAAAAAAAAGTCTACTCATTTTTTTTATTAGACATTTTTCTAACGCGACATATACAATTTTTTTCTAGTGGGTCGGGCCTGGTTCGTTTAAGAAAATATCTCCGTGGCTTTAAAAAAATAAGACTACCCATTTTTTAAAACGAACAAGATCTGACACTCCAGAGAAAAAAATTATCATGTGGCTTTAGAAATATATGTTTACTAAAAATAAATGAGTAGGCTTTTTCTTAAAGCCACGTGACATTTTTTTTAAATTAAAAAATAAACTAAATAATTTTAAAAAAAGAATATCACATTTTATAGTTATTAACTTTTTAATTTTAATATCTTTCGTGGCATATTTAAGATCATAAAATTCAATTGAGTCTGGAGGAGGTATAGTAAAATGAGAGGTTTGATTGTATATATAGAGCCCGTTTGGATTGGCTTATTTCTATAAGTCGTTTCAGATTTTTATGTTCGAAAAAAAGGTTGGGGTAGTCCAACTTATTTTTTTTTGGCTTATGTTCGTTTTTTCTTTTAGACATCTAAGTGCTCAATTATTTTTTTACTTATTTTAAGCACATATTTTCGAAAACAACTTATAAGCCAACTTATAAGGTCAAGTAACGTTGAATGCTCCGTGTTTCTCTCATATTTTGAACCTCTTGGTAAAATTCATGCTCCGCCACTCTATGGAAGTATTGATGAAAAAGGAGAGAAAAGGACATAAATTGTCTCATAACTATGAGAGTAGGTTCAAAATAATCCCTTAACTATGCACTTAACGGTTTTGGTCCTTTAAGTTTGCCACAAGTTAACAAAAGTGGTCCCTTAAATATGAGAGTTGGTTAAAAATGGTTCCTTAAGTATGCACTTAACAGTTTTGGTCCTTTAAGTTGGCCAAAAGTTAATACTTTTAGTCTCCAACAAAATATTCATCTAACTCTGTTTGTTAGATTTGATGAGAACTATAAAAAAATAAAAAAAATAAAAAAGAGGAAAAAGAGAACTCACATTAGAGGTACACATTATTAAAGAAACGACCAAATGCCTTAAGACAAAATCGACGAAAGTCAATCGGTTATAGGAAAAAAGCTGAGGAAAAAACTTATAAACTTGATAATGTTAGAAAATAGTGTCTCAGAACAAAAAAATCAACAGACTCTATCAATTAAAACCGAGGGATTCCGTCGGCTAAGTAAAATACACTAGACTCGTTTTAACTAAAAACCCCATATACTTTCATTGCAGTGATTCTTTTAAAAAAAAAAAAAGTTCCTGCACATTTTTCCTTGAAAATAACCAACGGACGTCCGTTGGTTTTCGTAAAAACCAATTAAACTTTTTTTAAAAAAATAGTCTCCCTCGATTTTATCCATTGGTTTCTGTCCATAGTTTTTTCGCTTGTTTTTAGAGTGACAACTTTTGTAGTTTCTGCTATTTCTAATTTATTTCTAAAGTTTGTTTTATTTTACTTAGCCGATGGACTCTCTCGATTTTAATCGACAGAGTCCGTCGTTTGTGTTCCGAGACACTATTTTCTGATATTGTCAAGTCTGTTTGATTTTTCCTTGGTTCCCCCCCCCCCTCCCCCCGTCGGTTTTGTCTCGAGGTATTTGGTCTTTTCTTTAGTAATGTGTACCTCTACATGTGAGTTCTCGCCAATTTTTTTTTCATAGTTCTGGTCAAATATAATAAAAAGAGTTGTTTGAATATTTTGTCGGTGACTAAAAGTGTTAACTTTTAGCGAACTTAAAGGATCCAAACTGTTAAGTGCATACTTAAGGGACTATTTTTAACGAACCCTCATAGTTAAGGGACTATTTTTGTCAACTTATGATAAACTTAAAGGACCAAAAACTGTATATGGAGAGGATTGGATGAACACATCTGTATAGATGATCTCCTCAAAGATGTCGGCTTAACTTGGCCAGGTTTATGGGGGTGGGGGGGTGGGGAATTCTATGGGGTGTTGACTACTGAGCTGTTAGGTGTTGCAATATTTCTGGCCAACAGTTTCTTAATTCTACTAAGTATTACTACTATCATATGAAAATTTAGTTGCTAAAAAGAAATTATGTAGTTTATGTTGTAAAGTGGATGTCCATCACATGAACTTGGGCATCCATGATACTTGCTCACCAAGTATGTGTGGCCATCAAGTTATTGTCTTATTTCCTCCTATAAATAGGAGTTTACTTGTAGAAATTATTGAGACAATAAATCTCTCTCTCTCTCTCCCAACTTCTTTGGCTATATCTCTTGTGTCGTGTACTTTTAATAGTATTTTATAACACGTCATCAGCACGAGATTCTAACCAACTGAGTTAATAATCTCCAAACATGGAACTTGACACCCGGGGCAAAATTTGGAACTTGACATCAGGAGCAAAACCTCTTCGTTGTTTAAATTGCCCAGGTTTGATTATTTCAAATTAAATACGAAATCAAGGTAAGTGATTTCTTCTATTAAGTTGAATCACGTGGACTGTTATACACGTAAGTACAGTAACTCTCAGTGAACATAATTTGGCAATTTTAGTATATTTTTTTGGTAGTTTTTCTTTTCAATTCCCAAGTTTAATATGATACTAACTATTCTTGGTCTTCTTGAAGATATTGCCTTTTGAGTAACAGGAAAGACGACGAATAAAAGGGAATTATGGTTGATAGCCGAAAATAGGGGTGTACAAAGTAAACCGATAAATCGTACCAAACCAATAAATCAAGTCAAACCGAGAAAAAAACCCGACTAGTGGTTTGGTTTGACTTGGTTTGTGTTGGAAAAAAAAACCCGACTAATTGGTTTGGTTTGGTTTGGTTTTAACTAAAAAGTCAAAGACCAAACCAACCCGACATTACATGTATTCAATTTTTAAAATATTTTATACATAAAAATATTTATTTGTAAAGTAATTTATAAATATTTCTTAAATTTTTTCGTAATTTTTTATCTATTATCATACTATTCAAGCTTGAACTTAGAATTTTGAATGTCAATAAGTTTTATATCCTATGGATGTTAGTAACTCAAATAAAGTCCAAACCAAAACCAAAACCAACTCAACACTAATCCTAACAAAAGAAATTCAATTTACCACTAGAAATGACAATAACATTGGATTTCTATTCTTTAGTTTTGCATAATTGATTTACAGAGTAAAAATACATAACTTAAGTTTTTTTCTTTGTCATATAATTAATACTTATTTTAGCATGACTTAGTATTTTTAAATTATGGTCATTTTCTTTTATGGCTTGTTAATTAGCAATATTTATTTTAACCGATTATATTAGCTTTTGTTGAATATTTTAATACAATGTCATCACTCTTCTCACATTTTGTGTTATTTTCTTAAGAAACACCTTAATTATATAATTGTATCTTACTAGGACTAAAGAAATATTTAAAGTAAAAGTTATATGTTTTGTATCAAGACTATCGCGAAAAAAAATCCGAGAAAACCGAACAATCCGAACAACCCGAGGTTGAAAACCCCGAATTTTATTGGTTTGGTTTGGTGTATAAATTTTAAAACCGACGCAATTGGTTTGGTTTGGTTTTAAAAATTAACCAACTTGGCCCATGTACACCCCTAGCCGAAAACAAATCAGCTCGTAATGAATTTTGATCGACCTCAACCGAGTCTAAATATCACCAATGATAATATTCTTATATGCTTGTGATTATAATTGAAAGACGTGTTAGAGAAAAAAATAATCTACATCATATGTATGTCTCGAGAAGAATATCTAAAGAAATTCTAAGCTATCACAATTTGATATCTTTATGGCGCACGTTCGATGATTGTGTTTCACGAAGAATGAGAACTCTTGATATAAGCTATAAATATGCTATTCCCTAAAGTGAATGTAATAATATGTAGTAAAGCTATAAATATAATCGTGCATTTGATTGTGAAAAATATCATGATTCATCTCGGGGAAAGAGGTAGAATAATTGAAAAGAAATATTCGAATATTATATGCTTTTACTCTAAGTACTAAACTAAATAGTAAGACTCCGAAAGTAGTAGAATTTTGAGCTCTACTCACGAAATAGTAAGAGAATTCTAAGACTATGAATTTTACTCCCGAAGTAGTGAGGCTTTTGAATTCTACTCGAAGTAGTACAACTCGAAATCTACCCCGAAGTAGTAGAATTCTGAAATTTTACTCCTGAAGTAGTAAAACTTTGAAATTTATTCTTGAAGTAGTAAGACCTTGAAATTTACTCTTGAAGTAGTAAACCTTTTAACTTTACTCCCAAAGTAGTAAAATTTTAATCTTCACTCCTGAAGCAGAAAGAACGAGTAAAATATCTGAGAAATATTCTAAGCAATGCCTTGTGCTTGAGCAAAATAACGAGCTATTGATTAACGTCGTATGCAAGCACATTTGAACAATCAAAGTTTCATTTCGAAGTGAATGAAGAAATACCATAACCTCGTTCGGAGAGATAAAATACAAGGAATATACATGTTATTTTTGTTGTATGAAATTAAGACATAGCAACACGTACCTGTCGTACGCAGAAACATCTTAAATAATTTTATCAAAATATCTTTTGAAGAAAAAAGAAAGCAAAATAAAATGTTTCTACTATAACCACATTGATACATTATGGTTAGTTGTTATTGATTTCCTTGAAGGAAATAACAATTAATGTATCTCTTTATGAAGGATGTGATTATTATGTGGTTGACGCATAGATACAAAATATTCGCTTAATGATGAATTTCGGGAAGGAGATGTTTGAAATATTGAAGTTTAGGATTCAATGTTTATTTCGTGACACCAGTAGTGTCGAAATTTGTTTTCATGGTACCAGAAATATTTAAGAAATATTTGGTAATAGAAATTAATGATCAAAGGCTCCAGAAGAGCTAATTATTTATTTACAAGTATCATGACACTAGCAGTGTCCAAATGATATCTAATTATGATAAATAAATTGAAGTCTCTTGAAAATGTTATATATGATAATACCATTCATCGTAGATCGTAATTGGTACGATCGGAACACCGTAGTAGACACGAAGTTTACCGACAATAAAAATGGTTATCATATCAGAGACTACAAATGATCGAATATTAAATATCTTGAAGTTACTACGGGTAAGAAATACACGTGAAATGTTACCGAGCATGATGAGATCATATGATGATAAAACCGTAAGTTTATTGATATACAATTTCATGCAATAGTAAACCGGAAGTTTATTAAAATAAATAGCACTCGTCATGGTAAACTTGAAGTTTATGGGTACAGATAATTTTATCTGTTGAGAAGACCATTTTGATCGTCCTGATTTAAATCTGATGTGCTAATTGAGTATTAAAAACATATTGAAGAACTAGAAGATTCTTCAAGAATTTGTTTGTGTTGCTTGTTCCGTGATAAGTTGATTACACCGGCTAATGTTAGGACTAAATCCCGAAACGGAAAATATAAAAGGTGAATGTGGCCCCTTCACCTATAACGTGATGTCTTAAATAGATGCATCTATGAGATGGTCACATGTATGTTTATTGTCAACCGGGCTTTTGACATTTACGAAGTTACTTGCTCAAAATAACCCAGTTTGAAGCACGATTTTTAATATGTAATCAAGACAATCATCTTGATAATGTTGGTTTATATCTAAGCTGGTTTGACATTAGATGCCTCCATAATATAGCCAAACCATTGCTTATGAGAACAGAGCTTTAGATGTTGGTATGAGATATGATATATTGCATACAACAACACTTGTATGCTTAAGATCAATAAATTTTGATAAATTCTCCCCTCATATTTGGTTCAGGGTCAGGAATTAGATATTTCCATCTTATAGCGTTTGTTGTGCGGTATATGATTAATGGATATACCATGATGCACACAGATGGATAAAGAAAATGGGGACATATGTCACTAAAATAAGGGGGAGAGAATAAGCAGCTAAGAAATATGTTGTGAATTATCATCAGTATGATCCTCAGATAATTCAAGTCAAATGTCGGAAGCATTTCACGACCCAACTATTTCATATTTCATCTGTAAAATGCTCTTAATGTCCCTGAAGGACAGAGTCTACAGCATGCATGGAGCATGGTAGACCAATCGGTTCAAATATAATAATCCTTAAAAAAAGGAGGAGCGAATGATCATAATAAGGAGGCAATGTGCTCTTGAAGAGCTACGACATAACACTTCATAAACTTTAGAGAGGTTCGTATTCTAAAAATATTAAGTGATGAAATCTCAGTAAGTTATGTCGAATTGCGAACCGATACGAGATGATATCTCATCGACGATATCTTTGATACGGTATGGCGCGCAATATTATATAAGATTGTGAGGATATGAGTTCTACGTCTCTTAAAGCATACTGACGTAGAAATTATTACCAAGTGATATGATGCATCTTGGTAAGCCATTGGACCTGTAGTCCAGACATTAGAAGATGTCACAATTTGTAATGATGGAAGTTGTCGCAGCCTATATGGCTTACTTGACAAAATTTATACGAAAATTTCTGAAGGATCCAAAATGCTTAAAGCATATACAAATTCTTGGGAAGCTGGTTTATAATTCTTAAATGGATTAAATGAATCAAGGTTGATGTACTGAAATCGCCTTAATGTATATTCATTGATTTAACGGTACAAATATACTATGTTTACCCTTATCTCTTTATGATAGTCGAACCTTTCATATGAATATTATTGGAGCTCTGGAAGAGTTTACAAAAAAGACATTATCCGATGAAAGGAGTTGAAATAAAAAAATTGAATTGGTCTTGAAGTACCATATCCTTATGCAATTGATGCACTTATATATCTTGCTATAACTACGAGCATGATATAATTTACTCCTATATGGAGATATTGAAATAAGATCAATTGCATACTGCTAATGAAAGTATGGCATGAATGTGTTTATCCTAACAAATATTGTCAAGTGTTTTGGATATACAGTATATCTATCTGATCGACATAAAATAGTTCGATCCAAATATGTTATCTCTTTCCATTTAAGGATTCTTCGTCAAACCATGTTATTATACACATGCTCAAACCATAGAATGATAACATCGATAGATTATGAAGCAAGTTAATGTACTTGACGTGATTTTAACAATATTAGATGGTGATGATGTAACTCTATCTAAGGAACGAAGATGCGATTATCGCCCGTGTCGTTTGACAGATCTGATTACAAACACAGTACCAACCTCAAGATATGATAAATTGGTATATACAAGATCGGAGTACATCATCTTCAAGAATTATGTGTACTATTATCAGGGGGAGTTAAATACGCGCTATACCCCTTTTCCCTTAACCAAGGTTTTGTCCCATTTAGGTTTTCTTGGTAAGGTTTTTAATGAGACAACTCTCAAAGCGTATTACTAGATATGTGTACTCTTTTTCCCACAGTTTTTTTCCCCCTAAAAAAGGTTTTAACGAGGCACATCATCTAATTAATGAACATCCAAGGGGGAGTGTTGTAAAGTGGATGCCGTGGATGCCCATCGCATGAACTTGGGCAGCAAGACTACTTGGGCACCAAGGACACTTGCCCACTAAGTATTGTGTGGCCACCAAGTTGTTGCCTTATTTCCTCTTATAAATAAGAGTTTACTTGTAGAAATTATTGAGACAATAAAAATCTCTCTCTGTCTCTCCCAACTTCTTTGGCTATATCTCTTGTGTTGTGTACTTTTAATATTATTTTATAAGAGTTTAGGCATTTTAAGAGTTTTTTCTTCAATTAAAATAAAAGGGCTATCTAATGGCTCTATTTTATGGTAGACACTTTTTGCACCTAGTAATTTTCTCGTTTATGTTGCATTATGTGTCTTACTTTTATTTTTTGGTTTGTTTAAAAGAAAATATCACATTTTATATTTATTAACTTTTTAATTTTAATATGTTACGTGGCATATTTAAGATCGTAAGATTCAAGTGAGTCTAGAAGAGGTATAGTAAAATGAGTAATGTTTAATTTCGAGTACGATATACAATCACCACAAATCACCATGATCATAAAACCATCAACCACTAACAAAGATCACTTTCATCAGTCACCACTATCGCCAGTCACCACTATCAGTCACCACCGATATTAGCCTATCATTATCATTCGCCACAATTATTAGTTGTCACTATTAGCTACCAACATCAACCATCATTGTTAACCACTAATTTTGTTAATTACCATCACTACTAGCTACTATACACAACCACCACTATCAACCAACACCACCACCCCAACCACAACCCCCTAGCCGGCACCCACAACTACCATGTTAGCCTTCACTACAACGAACTATTATTTTTTTAAAAATATTATCTTGCTATATTATTAGATTAATTAGTAGTTTATTTGAAATTTGTATTTATAATCCATCCATTTCAATTTATGTCTTTAGTTTGACTAGACATGGAATTAAATAAAATACCCTCTCAGCCTATAAGATATGCCATGTTCTATTGACCATCCAGCACATATAACTTAGTTTCCCAAAGCTAAGGTAGGAGGGTCTATCTGGTTATCATGCAGGATTGAAACTAAAGTCTATAAATCATGTTATGCAACTGTGGTGGAGAAAGTACTATAATAATAACTGATTTCATGTTCAAAACGTCAAATTTCAGACATAACCTTGAAAAAAGATTATGTTTTAAAAAGTGAAGATCATAGTGGGGACTGGGCACCAATTGATTCCAAAAGTGAAAAGATCCTGTCATTAGAAAGAACAATCTCACCCATTACAGCTGTGCAGTGGGCACCCATTGATGTGAGGAAAAATCAAAACTTATAGTCAGAGGCGGATCTAGAATTTAAATTATTTGGGTTCATTCTTTTAAATTTTTAGCATTGACTCATTATATTTCTAAAGTTATGGGTTCATATCTACTATTTATTTTAAATTTAGTAAATTTTTATATATAAATTTATACACCGCATCAAAAATTTGGGGTTCAATTGAACCCCAAATTATAATGCTCCATCCGCCCCTGCTTATAGTACTACCTTTTTTTTTTTTTCCAATTATTTTTCAATAATCAAATAGTACATCCTCCAGAAGAATAATTTAAATCTGACAAAACACCATGAAGACTTAGGGCCCGTTTGGCCATGAAGTTTTTTCACTTTTTCCCGAAAAATATTTTTACTTTATTTGAAAATTAATATTTGGGCATGAAAATTTCAAATACAACTTGAAGTTGTATTTGAAATTTGAAAAACAGCAAAAAACTTATTTTCACTTTCAATACATTCAAATAACAAGATATTTTTTGCAAAAATTATAACCAAACACAACTCCATCTTTAACTTCAACTTCAGCTTCAACTCCAACTCTAAAATACCAAATAAAGTGAAAAATATTTGATTTTCATGGCCAAACGCCTACTTATATTCTAGTGGTATTGGTACAATTTTTCACATAAATAACTATGAGTTTGATTTCCACTTTTCACATTAACAAAAAAGGATGGTTATTTTATATTTGAACCATATTTTATTTTTATAAAGTTCAAGTCTCAATCACAAATGAAGAAAAAAGTCTCAATCAAAAACCGAATTAGTGGACTATTTACGGTAACTATAAACGTGTAAACCGAATAAAATATCATCAAGACCTTTTCTTTGATTGCAAAATTGTCGTACAAAATATAGAAACACATACATTTCAATTTTAATGTCCATAAATCAAATTAGTTATTGTGTTTTACAGATAGAAAACCTTCATTTTGACCTTTGTTTCTCTGTCATTTAAGCATTCTACTCTATCTTATTGTAAATGAAATTATATATGTTTCCATTGTAGCCAACAAATCAACCAGATAAGCATGCTAGTGCCAACAATATGATACTCATATAAATAATTAGTGTAATTACTTTTTCAAACTACTACAATAAGAACAGTAACATCGATCTAACCTTAACAATTGAATATATAAAAATATCAAAACTATTACTAAAGCCGTTTACATTGCTTTATCCTGTTTATTTGTTGGACAGGATTGTACCACTTAATACAAGTTAAAGAGCAAAATCGTTCTTGATAAGGCAAGGTACATTAATGATAGAGGACAAATGCTTAGTGAAAAGTTTGGTAAAAAAGAAATAATTCGAAAATATTGCTACCAAAGGTTGCACCAAGTCCACATAGCTCTAACAAGAGACCTGTTCAGCACCAAAAAAAAAAAAAAAAAAAAAAAAAGGAAAAAGAGAGAGAGACCTGTCCAATAATATTTTTTCGGTTTCTCAATAAGTGTTTCATGCACGTTTTGAGATTTAATTAATTTGAATTTATATAAAAAAAAATATTTTGAGACCTGTAATCATAAACAACCTCTCTATCCCTCAAAATAGGGGTAAAATATGTGTAGACACTGTCCTTTAGCTTTGGGACTTGACTCATTTACGCTTTGGGGTGTGGCTCATTTGAATTCCCATAGAAGAAGTTCACATCGCAATATAATATTGTTCTTTAATAAAAACGATCTAGACTCAAACTCGAAATCCATAATTAAAAGGAAAAAGGGTCAAATTTACCCTCCAAGTATGGTTTATAGTTTAAATTTGTCCTCCATCAAAGTTTGGGATCAAATTTATCCTCTCCGTCAAAGTTTGAGATCAAATTTGCCCTTCCGGTTAGGATACTTGATAAATTTGCCCTTATATGGATGGAAGTTTGTCTTGGACTCCACAACACAAAAAAACTAGCCACGTCGAATCTACATAGGCTCCATGTAGACTCCCAATCCCAATTCTCTTTTGAAAATGCCCCTACAACATTTGTTTTATCATAGTGAAGGTTTCTTCATAAACTCTTCAGAGCATTTCTGAACAGAGGAAAATATTTTTTCTCATAATACATTCTTAAACGTATACCGAAAGTAAGATCAGAAAAGCTATGATCCTACAAAAGTGATAACATGACATCAAAATAAATTTGTGCAGTTTAGCTTTGAAAATCCATTTAGTTCTCTTCAATGAAAATCCATTTTCAGTTCTCTTGAATAGTTTTTGAGAGGTTCTGACAAGGAGGCGACACAATGAGTTAATATATCCGTCGAAGTTCACCAAGATAGATGTCATGTTCAAGAAAGCCATTGGTCGATAAATTCTATGCTTCTAGAGAGAACAACGAATCCTTGGTCGTATTAAACATTTGTTGTTCTTTGTGCAGTAAATTTTCTTACATGCCTCCTATTTTATCACATGCATTACTTGTGTACCTTGATGCGATTAAAACTCCGCTTTTCACATTACTATACGGTGCCTTAGTGTCGCCAATAGTCAGACGGGTTAAGAGAATTGAGATTGGGAAACGGGTTAAAAAGAGAATTGAGTTTGAGTCTACATGGAAAACATGTGGATCCGACGTGCTAATTTTTTTTTGTGTCCAAGTCAGTACTTCCATTCATATAAGGGTAAATTTATTAAGTATCCTAATGGGGAAGACAAATTTGATTTCAAACTTTGATGGAGAGGATAAATTTAATTCCAAATTTTAACAGAGATTAAATTTAAACTATAAATCATACCTAAAGGGTAAATTTGACCATTTTCCCTAATTAATAAGGGAGGAGGACTTTTGCTGATCTGTCAATAAATATATTAGGCTACTAAAATCAAAATTTCTTAATGAAATAAAAAGTCACATGAAACAGAAAAGAATCATAATTTCGCCCAAAAAATTAAGGTTCTTCCACGAAAATGAACCCCAATCAATAACAACAACTGGGATAAAGAATCGCCGATAAACAAGAAACAAGAAAACATCACGACGGAGGTGGAGGAGGAAGAAGAAGAAAGAGAGAAAAACACAGTCATCGATACTCAGTCCTCCCCTTTTCAAACCCTAAATTCACCAATTTTCTGTCTCTACCTATACGTACATATTTGTATTTCTATATACATATTGATATATCTATTCATGTTGTTGTAATTTCTGATCGTTCACATTTCTTCGTTGTAATTCCATTTACCGTATTGCCCTTCCAATTCCTCCTAATTACCAGATCACACCAGCAGAAATTGTAGTGTTTCCAAGGGTAATTTCGTCCAGATCTAAAACAACTTAAATACTGACGGGAAATATATATCTAATGGATGACCTGGATGTGCTGGCTCGAGATTTTGGATATTTAAATATACATATCATCATGTTGTTGTAGTTTTTGATTTATTCACATTTCTTCTAGGTAATTCGTTTTACCATATTACCCTTCCAGTTTTTCCTAATTTTCAGATCATACCAGCAGTAATTACAAGTGTTTCCAAGGGCAATTTAGTCCAGATCTGAAACAACTTGAATACTGACCGGAAATGGATGACCTGGATGTGCTGGCACGAGATTTCGGGTTTCGACCCGCCGGAAAATCAGCTCCGATGAGATCCGACGGTGGAGAACAACGTCGATCCTCATCCGTCCGATCAACATCAACATCGTCACCATTATATGATGATGACTTGTTCGGTGTACCTCCAAAATACACAAAACCTAGTAACAACAGCAACAGTAATAAATCCTCATCAATGAATGATATCAATTACGATTCAATTTTCAACAATAATAATAAAACATCGTCTGTTCCGGTGTATGATAAGCCGGTTTACGACGATGAGGGTGATATTTTCGATGGATTGCCAGGATTGAAGAGTAAATCTGTATCTGAAAAATCATCTGTGAGATTTGATGATGATGTTTTTGTTGCTACAATGACTTCACCATCAGAAACGAAGATTAAGGACGAGCATTTTGGTGATTTGTTGGGGAATTTGAAGTCGAATGAGAAGGTAACTGAGTCAAAGAGTAGTTCGAGCTCGAGTGCTAGAGAATTTGATGATTTGTTAGCTGGTTTTGGGAGTAGCACTTCCACCACTAATAAGAGGTACACCTTTTGTCATATTTCTCAAAGCTCCACCTGGTTATATGATCATAGTAGTTTAAAGAGTTAATGGTCAAAAACACACCTGAAGTTCAGTTAGAAAAAGCAAACAACAGATAGTTGAGGTGTGTTTTTAATAGATAGATGATGATAGTTCAGGTAGGAAAAAGGAACTGCTGATAGTTTGGGTGTGACATCAAAAAACAAACAAACAAAAAAAAGGTTGAGTGTGAAACTCGCGAAAACCGATAGTTCAGGTGTGTTTTTAACCATTAACTCTAGTTTAAATAATTAGGCTGTTTCTCAGTGAAATTAAAGTCACAGCCAGAATTGGTATGAAATTTAGGCATAGTTGTTAAAGTTATTAATATGTAGCTGATCCCAGCTAGTTTGTGATTGAGGCATAGTTGTTGTAAAGTCTGAATAGTTGGATTTGTCTCAATTGCAACTAATGTCGATTTGAGTTCTCCATTGTTCTATTTCACAAGCCGAAAGTCATTTTCAAACACCTATTGTTGAACTTTTATTTGGGCTGCAGATTGCTAACTTGTAATTTGTTATTTAGTTGGTTTAAGTAACTTTGTTAGATATGTCATAGAGGTATGAACTTGAGTAAGCTTTTGAAGATTTTCGATATACGTACAACAGCTAGGCTTCAATCCATACTAGCTGCAATCGGCTGTATGAATCCTGAATATTCATTCTGTTAAATTTGGACCTGTGTTTCGATACTCAATTATTTTAGTTGACATACAAATCTTTAAAGAAACTAAAAGGACTCCTGAAACGGCATACATAGGCTATTGAAACGGCATTAGCATGATATCTTTCTGGATTAAAGCATACACAGGCTCGGAAGAAATGGTTCAGTAGCTGTATTTGGTTAATCAATTAAACTGTGCAAACTTAGATGCCCTTATATAGAGCAGCCATATTATCTGCTTCGAATAAAGATCACTGACATTGAAAATAATCAAAAAAGAAAAAAAAGAAAAAGAGAGTTCAGTGACATCAAATTAACTTGTGTGGAGAGTCAACCTTGAAATGCTGACCTTCTATCGAGCAGTTTAGTTAGCATGATTTGCTGTTGAAACTGGTCTTCTTTTTTCGAAAAACTGGTCCTCTACATGCTTGTGCCTTGTATGGACTTATTTTCCCTTTGAGTTTTATTTATTTCCCTCTCAAGGGTGGGGGTTGGGGGATAAGGGGGTTATGGACTAGCAAAGAGAGAACATTTTTACTTCTTTAGGATCATACAAACATTTCTATTGTTTCTTCTTGTTGCTACTGCTTATTTTTCGTCTTTCTATGAGCCGAGGGTCTCCCGGAAACAGCCTTTCTGCCTTCTTAAGTTAGAGGTAAGGTCTGCGTACATACTAAACCCCCCCCCCCCCCCCCCCCACCCCCACACACACACACACACACACACACACACACACCCCATTTGTGGGATTACACTGGGTGTGCTGTTGTTGTTGTTGATCATCATACAAACATTATTGCACTAAGGTGTAACAATGTATTTGGGTGCTGCAGAAGGCCATCTGCTCACTGGTCACGTGCATACTACTGTCTAGGGTATTGGGTACAGCTTGAAAGGGCTAACATGTAATGAACACTGCCCTCTTAGATGTCGAACAAGAATCAAAGATAGCCATATGGAATGTATTAGAAATTCTCATACTTCTAGCTTTTGAAAACTACGTATTTCTTGTTCACTTGCCGTGTTATGTCTATATGCTCAAATGCTATGATTAGGTGAAGAATAGTGTATTGACTCTAAGAGATGGCACGCAACTGTAGTACCTTATCCATACTTACAAAAAAAATGGCGGTACTTTATCCAAACAATAAAACTATGTAACTGTTGTAGTGGAATACTATAATTCTGGTTAGCTTTATCAAAGTTATGGTAAATGTTAGTGCTTAGTAATTTATGTGTCTTATCGTAAAGTGAAGCCAGTTCATTTCTCCGTTAGCCCCTCACTTTTCAAGAATTTCTTTTTAAATTATCAGAGTGACTAGAAAAAATTAGACTTGGCTTTTTGAGTAAATAATTGTAGAAAAAAGAAAACAAGATAGAACAGGGGTGTCTCAATGAAACGACATTGATTAGACTGTATTTGACATATAGGTGTATTTTTCCTTGGCATATCAGTTGCGAATTAGTGTTGTTGATTAGAATAAATTGATGTACTCAGTCAAATTGTTATCTTATCTTTGTTATCCTGCAATTTGATTGTCTAATGAGGGACAGGTGGTTTTGCACAGGTCGTATACAGAGTCTAGTCATTACTCCAAACCCACTGGAAATTCAAATCGAAGTTCTAGTGTGCTGGATGACCCTTTTGCAGGCTTAGGGTCAACCTCTATGCCGGCTTCGTCTTCCCCGGGGGAGTTCATAGATCCACTTGAACAGATTGGTCAGCTTGGTAAATCTGGAAATGCAAAATCTGAAGCTTCATCGGTTAGTGGAGGAGTTCTTGATGATTTAGATCCACTGAATGGTTTTAGTAAGTCTGTCCCGCCATTATACCCTGCTAGGAATAACAGAGGGATGGAAGGGAGCCCTCAAAGGGCAGGGTCAGGAAGAAGTGACACACAAACCTCTACTTCTAGAGAAAACATTGGAAAATCTTCTTCTAGATCTTCTGATAGCCGCTCAGAGAAAAAGGTGCCCAGGGATGGTTTTCAGGACTCTCCTCTGTTTGACATGCCTTCAGCTGATCCGCTGAGATCTTTTGGTCAAGCTGGTTCCTCTCCATATGCAAGTAACAATATTCATGAAACCAACTTCGAATCAGATACGTCCCCAAGATCGGAGGAACAAATGCAGCCTTCTGATGATGTGTGGCTTAGTGTATCAGAGATTCCTCTTTTTACACAACCTACAAGAGCTCCACCTCCATCACGGCCTCCGCCTCCGATTCCACAGCGAAATTTTAAGTCAGAGGCTAGTTCCTTTGCTTCGAATGCAAGAAAGAAGGGCGACGGATATTCTTCTTCTCCAAGTTACAACCAATACTCTCAAAGTCCTAAGCTTGTTCGTCCTGCAGCCAAGAGCCCTCCAATTTCTCAGTTGGATGAACTTGATGAATTTGCCATGGGTAGGTCTCACCATAGCGTGGATGAAAGTGCAGACGACGTTTCTGGTGAAGATATGAATGCAAACTCAGTAGCTGCTGCATCAGCAGCTGCTATGAAGGATGCTATGGATAGAGCTCAGGCCAAATTTAGACATGCTAAGGAAGTTCGAGAAAGAGAATTTGCAAAGGCAGCTAAGAGTAAGGAGGCTGTAAACCTGGACAGGGATGAACAAGCCATGCGTGAATCACAAGAAAAAGAATTGAGAGAAAACAAGGAGAGATTAGAACGTGAGTGTCAACAGAGGGAAAAAGAAGAGGAAGAAAGAGCACAATGGAAACTTGAGAGGGAGAGGCAGAGAGCTAGAGAGATAGAAAGAGATCGGGGTAGGCAAGCTGTAGAAAGGGCTACTAGGGAAGCACGTGAAAGAGCAGGAGCAGAAGCTAGAGACAGAGCTGCTGCTGCTGCTCGTTTAAAAACCGAAAGAGCTTCCGTGGAGAAGGCTTCAGCTGAAGCTCGAGAACGGGCTGAAAGGGCTGCAGTTCAGCGAGCACAAGCGGAAGCCCGTGAAAGAGCTGCAGCAGAAGCTAGAGAAAGAGCAGAAAAGGTAGCTGCAGAAGCAAGGGAAAAAGAAGCACGTGAAAAAGCTTCAGCTGCAAAGGCTGAGGCTGAGGCAAGACGTCGAGCAGAACGAGCTGCAGTAGAAAGGGCTGCTGCAGAAGCTCGTCAGAGAGCTGCGGCAGAGGCTCGAGAAAGGGCAGCTGCTGCTGCAAGGATGAACCAACAAAAAAACGATGATGATCTCGAATCCTTTTTCAATATGGGTTCCAGAGCCAACAGTGCTCCTAAGGCAAGAGCAAGTTCTTCTGTAAGTGTAAACAAAACTACATAAGATATCAAGTTAACCCTCTCGCGATGCTCTATCTTTTGTTCTTCATTTTGGTAACTATTTCTTTTCTTCACCTGGCATTTTAGGAGACTTCATCTGCTTCACAGTTTCAGAACAAAGCAGGTGCTGGAGGGCCAAAGCCAACATTTTCATCTACCACAACCTCCTCCAACAGGACAAAGGCATCTTCAACCACAAGTTTTGTTGATGATCTCTCTTCAATTTTTGGAGGTACCTATTTCACTAGCAAAATTCATGGGGCTAGACTGTACTACTAAGTCCTAATAAAGCCTCGCAGGCTAGAGTAACTACCTGGGTGACTAATTACTTTCTCCAACTTTACCCTCAATTGAATTTATCTCACGCAATTACAACTTAATTCAACCCATCAGTTATTAGCAATTTTTTCTTGGATAACTCCCTCAATTGTACAGAAGGTGCCTTTTTTTTTTTTTAACTGTCTCAATTTCTCACCATTTGTTTTTATATTGTATTTATACTTTAAGAAGTCATTTAGGGAATACTATGCTTACAGATAAACTAATGGCATACCAACTGCGTGTCACGTTGTTGGTTTTTAGTCTGTCTCATCTATTTCCTAATACTATGTTACTTAACCAGCTGCCACGTCATCTGGAGACTTCCAAGACGTTGAAGGGGAAACCGAAGAAAGAAGAAGAGCTAGATTAGAACGCCATCAACGAACTCAGGACCGTGCGGTATGCCCCCTGGCACATGTGTCTTTCCTCTCATGTTTGGATTGTCAGTGCAAATTTCTGCTTACATCCTTTGAGCATGTATTGCATAGTTCAGCTGTATGTATGATTTATGATATGTATATTCTCAGGCCAAAGCTTTGGCTGAAAAGAATCAACGTGACCTTCAAGTTCAGATGGAGCAGCAAGAAAGAAATGTAAGTACTGTTTTAATTAACTTGCAGAGTACTTATAAATTATGAAGGTCGTATCACTTATGATACTACACTTCCTCAATTCAGTATATAATGCATGACACATGCTAAATGATGTAGCTCTGGTTTTTTTTTTTTGACAAAGGTAACATCAAATGCTGTAGCTCTTTCTTACCCCGTTTGAGAGTATACTTCTGAACCTGCATCTCTTATTCATTTTAGTTAACACACTTGAATCACAAATTTGAATCCAGCATGTTTTTATGTTAACTAGTCTCTATAAACGTGCTTCTCACGTTATTCCCTGACAATCCCGATCATCGTAAAATTATTAGGTAATATTATTTGTAATTACATAAATTTGTTTTATGAAGTACGGAAATGTTGTTGTTGCGTAAAATTGTATCTCTGTCTTTGAAGTTAGTGTTCTTGGTATGTTTTTTTTCTTCTTTTTCCCACATGGAAACTTAGAAAATCCAATATTAGGAATTAAGTGACTCAACATTTATTTGTTGTCATTTACTTACAAATATAAACGAGTTGAAATCGTCACCAAACAAAATTAATTTAGAAGAATGTCAATTAGTTTTGAGAATATTTTGTTTATTTAATTTAAAAAATTTAAGTTGTTCTGAAGTCATGATAGTGTTCATAATGGAATTTTTACGCGAAGAAACTATTTCAACTATTGTTTTTTCAACATAAAATTTTATATTTGCCAACTGGCATAAAATAATCGATCAACTTTGTGATGACTATTTAATATCTTTCGAGAAGTTTGTTGAATTTTTTTATCTTGTTTTTGAAGCAGTATCATAGCTTAAAAATTAATATTTCCTATACAGTTTACGATGGGGAATATGGAATAATGGCTTTTTTATAGAAGTATTTGTCTTGCATATCATTTAAATTAGGAATAAAATTCAAATAGAAAAAGTAAAAGAGATCAATTACTCAAATTACTATGAAAAATTGGTAATTTCAAAAACATAAAGGAATAGCATAGAAATAGGATCAGAACTTGAGTTGAAAAATTGGTAATTTCAAAAATTTAAAGGAATAGCATAGAAATAGGATCAGAACTTGAGTTAATTTCCTCGTTTAATAGGATAATACTCCTCACTTTTCTTTTAGGTTTTTAGGGAAATATGATTAGAGCTTATTAAGGGTATAAAAGTCATTCAATATTTGAAGGATATTTTGGTCAACCAACATTTATTTTTATGCTTTTAAAATAATATAGATGAATAGTTTCCTTGTTCTTCATGCAATAGAAAATTCACTTACTAAAGTGCAATCGAGGGGTGGGGAATGAACCTGTATTTCATATCCTCTTACACATGATGCTTAATTTTATCTGTAGATGTCTATGTTTAAGCAAGGTCGCTTGATATTATTGTGATTGGAAAAGTTTTCTTTCTTCAATGTTGCCTAAACTTTGGGATCTTGTTTAAAATGTGAATTTGAACTAGCCATGTCTGATATCAGTAGGATCACTTTCTTCTTTTTGGTGCTGAATGAATCAAGTTAAACTGAGAAATCGTCAAGGCCTTGTCTCTTTACGCATGATGCTCTCTTGTATATAGCTAAATGAGTTGAATATTGTTCATTCATTATTCTTGATTAAATGTGTGCTGGCAGAGCTTGGGTGCATCAATATTCTAGGATGAGCTTGCTTCTGTTTTTTTTTCTCTGTTGGCTTTGTGTTGTCTTTCATCCTTTTTCTTTTTTTGCTTTGAATTCTATGATATATCTTTGCTGTGATTTTTACTATTTTATCTATGTTATAGTTGCTTACTTTTTGTTACAGAGAATTGGTGAGACCCTAGATATTGAAATCAAGCGATGGGCTGCTGGGAAAGAAGGAAATCTGCGTGCACTGCTATCAACTCTGCAATACGTATGTTCCGTTTTATGTCCATTTATATTAGGAGATCAGTTGCACCCCAGAACTGCTAGATTCCACTTAACACACCACCTTGTTAACAAGAGAAAGGATAAATTTTGGAAGGAGTTATTTTTCCTTGAAGACTTGCCTAACAAATGACACGCACATGAGTCACATCCTATCCACTTTGCTATCTCTGTATTTCCTTGCTAATCATAGTCATGTTTTTTCTTTTGTGGGGGTGGGGGGATTGTTGCCTTCTACCTATTCACACCTTGAACAGCACTGGTGTTAAAAGAAAAACAAGCACCAGCACACGTATATACACAGGAAGCCATCATATCAGTTTACAGATTTTTCTTCCAACCATAGAAATTTATGCACCAACAGATTTACAGATGTATGGAACATCTACAGATCTATGTTGCTCGGACTCTTCAAAAATGTCAATGGGTGCGTGTCGGATTCTCCAGAACTAGTGTATTTTTGGAGAATCCGACATGGGTGCGGCATCGAAAGCGAAGAGTCCACCCAACTTAGCTACAGAGACATAAATACTTTGGATCTCTGGAAAATCGTGATTTTTCTGATTTGACATTCACCAAATTAATTATTTCTGAAAGGGAAAACCTATTATTTCTGAATTTTTTTGATTGTCTGTGCTTCTAATAGAATGGTTTTGATAAAGATCTAAATTGACTTGTGTCGTAGGTGCTTTGGCCTGAATGCGGTTGGCAGCCTGTTTCTTTGACGGATTTAATTACTGGTGCTTCTGTGAAAAAGGTATATAGAAAAGCTACATTGTGTATCCATCCCGATAAGGTGCAGCAGAAAGGCGCCACCCTTCAACAGAAATATGTTGCTGAGAAGGTGTTTGACATGCTCAAGGTACTTTTATCACTGGTCAACCTGATGTTCCATCAGTGCACACGAATTTGGTTCTTCGTTAACATGTCTCCACATTTGTTGTTAGTCAGAGATTTTACTAATTTATCACGAAACATTAATATCAGTTAGTCTTTTTGGGCTGGGTGGATCCATCAAGTCCAAATTTCCAACAAGCCCAGTTTCCCCCCTGGTATGTTGCTTTTTGAGTCATGGGTCAAGGGTTCTGAGCTTTATGAAGCCTCTGAAAAACAGATGTCCTGTGGTTTTATAAGGAGGGGTCTTTGTGCAGCCAAAAGACTTGAGCAGTCATTGCTTATGAGCCCGTTTGGATTGGCTTATAAGTTGCTTATAAGCTGTTTTCAGCTTTTTTGAGTGTTTGGCTGGCCAGCTTAAAGTCATTTTGTGCTTAAAATAAGCTCAAAAAATAATTGGGCCCATTTGACTTAGCTTATCTAAAGCAGCTTAAAAGCTGAAAACAGCTTATAAGCCAAAAAAAATAAGTTAGACTACCCCAACTTATTTTTTTTAGCTTATAAGCTGCAAACAGCTTATAGGCATAAGCCCATCCAAACAGGCTCTATGTCATTTCTTTTACTCCTTAAGTCTTTTGAGCTCTTTATTAAATTCTATATCTTGCAACAGGAAGCATGGAACAAATTCAATTCAGAGGAGCTTTTCTAGATGCTGCACTCATTCATTAGCTTTGAGCTACCTTTGGAATTTTTTTTTATAAAGAGGTAGGAATAGTCTCCAAGCAATGCTTGTGGTGGCTCTGCATTATCTTCCCTCATCATGTGGCCTTTGCTGGGCCGACGGAAGGGGCCTTTATAGCAGTGATGGTAAAGTGCAATATATACTCTGTTGCTGTAAATTGATGCGAGTGCCGGAGACATTTGTGGTGAATGGCACTTGAATTGACTGGTTCTGAGAAATGTCGGGCGTTGTTTATTATGTGCAGCATGAAAGGAGCATTGTCTCACTGAATTGTGAAGTTATACAAAGTGTATTTTTCGTATTCATTTATGTCAAAAGATTTTGTTTCTGCATGAGAAGAACAAATCTCTCTTCCATCATTTTTTGAACTGATTGTATTGAGTATCAGAATTATATTTCTGCACGATGTGAAAGGTAAAGTTTAATGTGAACTTTAGTCTTCAGAGGCAAATTTTGCACTTACACGCTTGAGTTAGGGATGTGATGCGAGTATTTTACTCCTGCACTTGAGTTTGATACTGATTTCGGATATGCTTTTCCTTCACTCGAGATGAATACTTAATGCTACTTGCTAGTTGCTACTTGTGGTAAGTTGAGTGAAATTTCTTTTTCCATGAAATTTTGCTCAATGTTTTAGCCAAAACTAGTTTAAAGCTTAAAAAATTATTGGTGGAATAGCTGACAAAGACCAAAATCTGCTTTACAACTTGCACTTATCTTTTTTTTTTTTTTTTATTTCTCAAACGAGGATCAAACACGAACCAGTCTCTCTCTCAAAACTTATTACTATGATCCGAATAAAAACGAAGTCAAAACTAAAATTTTCATTGAGTTACGGCTGCCTAAGGTCTTGATTGTTTATTCCATTTTGTCAGTTTTAAGTACTTGGGGAGAACGCAATGTTGAAAGTTTCATATCATTTTATTATGAATACAAATAATGATTAATTTGATTAGATAAACAATGAGATGGTATTGACAGGCACTTTCTTAGAGGCAACAAGAAACAAAAAGAGAAATAATAAAACTTGACGGGCTTTCCTGAAGGATTCTTGAAAAGTTTGGGGATGAAAGTTATAAAGGTGCAAAATTGGAGAGTGCATTCACTCTCCCCATAGCGCGTAACTTCTATTGCTTAGAAACCAAGCAAAACACCACAATATCGATCAATCAAAACCCTCCTCCCTTCATCTCTCACTTAAAGTTTATAGAAGCGCAGAAAGCATGGACTTATCACACGTCCTCTGATGCTCAACTGAGAATATCACCGGAACTTCACAGTAAGAAAGCGGTGTGGCGGCGGCGCGTGGAGGCGCGTTGAATACTAAGGGGAGATGCCGGAACATCCTGCCGTAGACTCATTAGTCACCGACAATACCGTAACTGTCAAACGTTATGCTCCTCCCAATCAGCGGTATCATAATTAATATAATGATATTTATATACGAATTGCTCTTTCTAATTACGGACATGTTTTATTTAATTGCTATATTTATTGAACTGATTTCATGTGATTTTTACCAGGAATCGTTCACTCGGTAGGCGAAAATCTGGAGGAGGTAACTATTGAAGGATTAATTGAGATTATGTTAAGCTTAATGCGTTAATTTACATGTAATGTACTGTTATCATAGAGACTAATCTCACTTAGACGATAAACACAAGCTACTACAAAACGAGTTGTAGCTCTCATGATGAGCATTGTGTTCAATGTTCATCCTACAAGGCTATTTTTTGTTCTCAACTGACCTATAATAAAAGAATATTCTCCTTTTGCTCTCAAATACTACTATAATATGCTGCACATCATTAACAGTGTTTTTGAAATATCTAATGGTGTAATTAAATGGTGATCATAAATCAGAACTTGCCTGTGTCGATAGTGACAAGTTTGAAAGTGGCAAGTCTGGAAGATGTATTGTAAGTTGAATTTCCAATGAGATGATTTAACTCCAATAGGACATAAGGATGCATTATAAGATTGTCTCTATACCATCAGCCAATCAGTGGAAGCTATCCTTTTGATCTTTTAAGCTGGCATTTTAAAGTTGATTACTTCAATGCAACTCCAAATGTTTCTCTTTTCTTATTATTATAGCATCAGCAAAACATGCAGCTCAATACAACTATTAATTTTTAGAAAGGAAACAGTCTTCATTTTCGGTTTTGCCACGGGCGCTTCTACTGGATTTTATAAGTTTCTGTATCATGTGTTTTTAGCTGTTATCAACTAGTAGAATTGAACCTTTTTAAGGTTATACATGGTAGACTAGTGGTCATCAACAAGATGAGCCAATGTCGAACCCCTGAGAAAACACAGGGAAGGGTAAATAATTCCTATAATATGGGTTGAACTATTGACACAGAATAAACCCTTTAAAGAGTGTTATACTCTCAACTGGTTGACTAGTTCTTTTTTTTTTTTTCTTTGAAACTGGTACTCTTGCTGGTTGACTAGTTTTATTTGTGATGTATGCTTCGAAGAAGTAGGATAACTGGTGTACTTTGCCTATGAATGTTTGGCTGGATTTAGTCTTCTAAATTAGCAATCTAGATCGACCTTTCTAATATTTTAGTTTACAGATCGACTTGAACGAGCTAGCAGCTATGCTAGTGATGGAGAGAAGAACCAAATGAGTGCCTCTAAGTCTGTATCTACCGTAGCTGATGCTGGTGGCAATCGAGTGAATGAGTATCCTCCGACAAGGTTAATACCACTCCAAGGATGTTCTACAAGCGAAGCTTTTCAGCTACTGAATGACCGTATGTATCTTAGATCAAATCATGAACTCCTAATTTTATCAGTTCCATTATCTATTTAATCACTTTTATCTCAATTATATTGTCATACCTTCCATATCTTTTTCAGTTCTCCCATTTTCTGAAGCCTTTTCGCGCCGTTCAGTTATTCAGATTCAATTGTTTTTTCAGTTCACTTTTGTTGTGTATGTCTATCATATTTTGCTTTGTATATATTTCATTTGTCTTTGTTATCAACTCTAACGTTGAGCTCTCTATAGATGCTGAATTTGTACAGTAAACTATAAGAGATCATATGGTGATTTGGCTTTTGATGTGATTTTTCCATCATCTATGAGCATTTACTGGTTCTCTTCAAATTATTTTATTTACTTTAGCCTGTTTTTCATACAATCATTTTGGACCTAATTGTTGACAAAGACGAGATACGTATCAAAGAGTAGTAGCTTTCATAACTTTTGACTTATTGTAATCCCCTCGATGATAAAGATGCTCTCAGTCTTTGGAATGTCAAAATTTTCCATTGGAGTTATTTCATTTTGCATTTTCCTTTGATGAAAAGCTTAGCATATCAACTTGATTGAGGTGATCGAAGTGAAAGTTGTCATTCAAGACGACATTTTAACGCAGAGGACTATCATATGTGTTGTTTCCAGCATTTTTTGCACAGTGCTTTCATGCTTGTTTCACAATAAGACACCTGATTCCTGTATGTATCAAGAAAATAACGAAAAATTTTCATTTACTTAATATATATCAAGGAAACAACGAATTAATCAGGTTTAAGAGGAAAGAATTAATTGCTGCTTCTGACAATAAGAAACTGTCAACAACAACAATAACAAAATCTCAGTTCCAAGTTAGTTGGTGTAACTTGTAAGTTATATGAATCATCTAGTCATTTTGCCCCATTAAGACCCAGTCTTAGGAAACTGTCAGCCATAGCCAAAAAAGAGAGATAGAGATATTGCAATCAAAACTTTGATCCTACGCAGTAGAACACCGAAGTAGCATGTTGACATCAGCAGTCCCTAGGGAAAAGCCAGCTCAATATTCTATGATGTGTGGGCTTTGTGTCCCCCATCCCAAGTGTCACCGTGCCATCATTTAGATATTCTGGTGATATATTTTATAATGATATTATGGTAATTTGATAACCAGCTTTGTGTCTTGCGTTTGAACGTTGGTATGATGTCTCTATTTACTATGACAAGAAGTTACAATGAGAATGGCGATGAAGTTTCATCTTTTTTTATAGGCTGGGCGGCTGCTCTGACTGCTCACAATAATTTACCTGAAGATTCTCCTGGTAAGTTAAAGGGGGCCCCTCTACTAATCAATTTCTCTGATTTCTTCCTTGATTTGCAATGTAGAGAAGTTATCCGGGAATAATTTTTTGCCACCTTTCGCAAATTCGATTTGTGTAAGAAATGCATATTTTGTGAACATCTAATTTCACTACATAACGGATCCATTCTGGTGCTTCTTTCGAAGTAAAGTTCATTTACTCTTTTGGATGGCATGTTGAACGCTTCTAAGCCTGAAGGAGTCTGAGCTTTTGTTTTGTATATACCATTCACCTCCTGGGTGCTTTAAAATAATAAAATTGACCCTCATTCATCCCAAAAAATGTTATAATACTTCTAAATATTGCTATGATGGGATTCTAGAATCCTTTTGCGTAGAAAAGTTCATGCTTACCAGGTAAATATGCCAAGTTTCAATGACCTGGATAGCGTTTATCATGTTATATAGTAATGTCAAGTGTCGATGTCCTTGAGTCTAAAATATGTTTAGAGCAATAAGATGGAT
The DNA here is from genome assembly GCF_029784015.1 of Lycium ferocissimum. NCBI lineage: Eukaryota > Viridiplantae > Streptophyta > Magnoliopsida > Solanales > Solanaceae > Lycium > Lycium ferocissimum. The sequence continues at coordinate 41,368,644 of NC_081345.1, read as the reverse complement.
TTGCATTTTCCAAAGGACATCATTCTACCTCTTTGATTTGGGTTACTTCTCTGTAGAGTAAGTCAGCACACTCTTGTGAGAGTTCTAGCTTTGATTATATGGTTGAAAACTGCAGGAAGTGATGCTTTTGTTTTTGTTGTTCTCCGTGGTAAAATAGTGCAGAAAGTATTGAATTTGTTATAATCTGTTTAAGTGGTTGATAGTCTTTGGCTTTGTTTTATATTTGGTAACTAAGCTTTGATGACTGTGCCTATGGGCGTAGATCAGAAAGAATACCCAGGAGATATTGAGCATGAATAAATTTCACTTCTATTTGTAATGAAATCAGATGATTTCTCCAATTATCAGTGAAAACTAATAATAATAATAATAATAATAATATTTTCCTCTACTCTTCTGATCACAGATATATATTTTCATATGAAAAAAAAAAATTATCGTATGTAATATTGGATTAAGATGAGATTAAATGGAGTAGCATGGTCAATAAGGATTCATTTAGCCACAACTTGCTTGGGATTGAGGCATTGTTTTGTTCTATTCTGATCACAACTAATTTGGCTGTTGTTCTGTTTACCCAGAAAGGCCAGTAATGTACACAAAAAGATCTCCCCAGGGGCATGCTATGCTTCCACATCAAGTAAGATACAGTCTGCTTATTCTCTCCCCCTTTCTCTCTCCCAGGTCAGCCCTCCAGAAATAATGAACCATTTATCTTTTTGCCTTCAGTTAATGTCACAAGCAGGAGCTGGATCTTCTACTGGGTTGCAAAAGGACTTTTTAAGCGAACTTCGGCTGGCAATGCTCAATGCAAATGTCATTTCTGATTCGTAATTATTACCCATCAAGTGCCCAAACTAAGTTTGGCATTCAGAATTATTTGCAATGCAATGTTAGACACCTGTTTTAAGCCATCATCAATCTGGATAACCACTTGATATTTAATCTGTTTGAGAAAGACAAACTCTGTGTTGTTTATCATTAAAGTTGTCAGTTCTGCAATCTTCCTCGTTTTTCTGTTTTTTTTGTTCTTTAGTGCACTATTTTTTGTAACTACGGTGGCAGGGGCAGAGCTAGCCAGGGGTTAGGGGGTTCATCGAACCCTCTTCGACGAAAGATTACACTATATATATAATGTGAAAATTATTTTTTATGTATATATAGTAGATTGAACCCCCTTGGCTTCTTCATATGTTTACTTCTTTGTATTTTTGAAACCCCTTAGTAAAAATCCTGACTCCGCCACTGTACGGTGGTGTTCGGGCTAGCTCACATGCACCTTGACTATTTTACCAGGTAACTGTTATCTCTCACTAGTACCTGCATCTGATAACTCTGTCCGTTAAGTTTAGGCAGATGAGAAGAAATTTCCTATCGGCTTTTGTCTCGTCTGTCGTAGGTTTTCAGCTTCGGTTTTTCATGATTTCACGCATTTCACTGATAGTTAGGCGACACCCCTGGGGTGCTGGCTGCACTAATAAAATGGTTAGGGAGTGCGTAGTCTCTACCCTCTCCAGACCCCATTTGTGGTATTACACAGGGTATGTTGTTGTTGTTGGTCCTCCGACCAATGCGACTGCTAATTTGGTGATAAAAGAATCATCTCAAAGCTGTCTTCTTCAAGATAGTGCAATTTACCAAAGAAGAAGGGGGCAAATGGAACTTTTTGCTGATATCAAGTGCAAGACAGGGTAAACATTGCGAGCTAAATATATCTAATACATTGAACATTAAACCTGCGAGGAAATATATACAAACCCCCCTCCTTCAGCTTAGGGACAGCCCAATATTATTAGTACAACACCATCTTAGTACCAAACAAGTTGAGGTCAAACCTTGATTCTCCAGTTAGGGAGTGTTCGGTATGGAGGAAAATGTTTTTCTAGAAAATAAGTAAATTTCCACGTATTTATTCATGTTCGTTTGGGTAGTGGAAAATAAGTGAATTTCTTACTTATTTTCTCATGTTCGTTTGGTTGATAGAAAACATTGAAAATACTCATCCAAGCCTCACTAACTGCAACCCAACCCCATACCCCCCACTCCCACCCACCTACTCCCCCCCCCCCCTCCAAAAAAAAAAATTTCTTTTGATTTTTATTTTTGTTTTTTGCACCCTCATCCCCAACCCTCACCAACTCCAACCCAACCCCATACCCCCCACCCCCACCCACACCCCACTCCCATGCCTACGCCCCCCTCCATTTTTTTTTTTTTTGTTTTTTTCACCCCCACCCCCAACCACTCCGGTAACCCATACACCACCTCTCCCCCCCCCACAACATTTTTTTTGAAGTTTTTAATTTTTTTTCTAAATTTTCTGTACGACCACATCCCCATCACCCCCCTTGCGTGGAACCCATACCACACCAACACTCCCCCCCCCCTCCCCCAACATTTTTTTTTTTGAAGTTTTTTATTGTCTTTTGCTGGTTTCTACACCCCCAGACACCCCCTACCCCAAAAAAAAAAATCTTTTCACCACCCACCCCCACGCCCCACCCCCCATCACCCCATCCAAAAGTTTTAATTTTTAACCATGCAAACATTCAATTTTTATAATTGTCAACTTTTTTTCAATTTCTCTTTAGGGGGGGGGGGGGGGGTGCAAAAAACCAAAACAAATGTCAAAACTTTTTTTTCAAAAAAAATATTTTTGTTTTGGGGGGGGGGTGCAGGGTGGGGGTGCAAAAAATCAAAAATAATATCAAAACTTTTTTTTCCAAAAAAAAATTATTTTTGGGTGGGTTGGGCGGGGGGGATGGGGTGGGGTGGGTGGAGGGTTGGGAGCGGTTGGGGTTTGGTGGTTGGGGTTGGGTTGGGTGGTGGTAGGGGGTTGATGGAATGAACTTATGAACTTGTTTTCCCTACTTTTATTAGGGAAGTCATTTTCCCTAATTTTGAGGAAAATGTTTTCCAAAAGAAAGTATTTTCCAAAATTTTTGACCAAACGAACATGAAAAAATTAGAAAACATTTTCTGGAAAATGTTTTCCACCATACCGAACACACCCTTAAACTCATCACGCAAAATAAAAATCTAAAGCCCAAGATTTATATGCAGGAACTGATTCTAGACCTTTTTGGCACTATTATCATACATCCATATTTAGAAGATTGAATATTTGATCATACTCCAGTTTTACACAATACAATCTAAATCACATGGATCCAAGTGTCAGCTAAACCCCAGTTTGATTTAATTCTTTGTGCCCATTTACAGACATTGGTGATCCTAGAGAAGAACCCTCAGTTGAATGGCTAAAGCTATCTCTATCAGCCTTATGTCCCTTCTTCTTTTTAACCTTCTCAGCCCAATCCAGAAGACAAGCTTGAACATGATCATCAAACATCGACTTCTTATAATGACTCCCCATCTATAATATCATGTCCAAAAAAAGGATTTAGAAGGACATTCAGGTTTAACTTTCATTGATAGAATTCAAACGTATTGCATTTAACTGTTTGAGTAAAAGCTTACCTGTGTGACTAAAGCATAAAGTGGCAATGTGCTATAGCTGCATAAAACCTGAATGAATACCCTGGAAAAGATGAAGACAGCGTTCAAATATGAGCATACAAATCAGATATAAGGTAAGTGAAAGGAAGGCAAGAACATTTGCCCCAAGACAAAAGGAAAAGGGTGGATGGGTGAGGGGTTTTTTGGGGGGGGGGGGGGGGGGGGTGGGAGTGTAAGGGGTTCGTCCAAATCCCTTTTGTCGGAGAATTCACGGTATATATAAGGTTATAAATAATTTTTTTATGCATATATATAGTAAATGTTACTTGGCTCCTTCATATGTTTAATTCGTTATATTTTGAATCCCTTTAGAGAAAATCCTAGCTCCACCACTTTGTTTTGGGGGGAGGGGGATGTAGAGCTGATAAGGAGTATTGTACTCTACCCTATGACAAGCCGAGGAATAACGAACACGTATTTTCCCATAATGCAGGAGTAAAACCCATACTGGAACTACAAAGATCAAAAAACCATGAAATTAGGAAAAGAGCATTGAACTGTATTAAACATTGAAATGAATGTTGTACTTGATTACTAGCTCACCAAGATCCAGAAGAAAAATGCTATCTCAAAAGCATTTTGGAAGAGAATAAAATGTATCAAGAAGAGGACAATTTGAGGTCGGTCGAACCAAAAGTGATTATCAGATGGTGTTACAATCAATTCACCTTCTACTGCTACATGTTTCTCAGCAATCTCATGAGCTAACTGTATAATCACATGCTCCAATTTTGTCCCCACAGCAAGCAGAAGCTGAAAAATACGAAAAGAAGAACAAAATGACACGGAACTAAGTCAGCTTCTTGCTGCACAAGTGTTATAATGCCAAAAGAAAAAAAAAATAATAAGAAACAAGACAGAAAACCAGACACATTACAAATGAAATTTTTCATGTTTAACTAGCATTGATTATGACTTGAACACGAGTACCAGAGAAGATACTCTTATCTATTTTTCTTAACGAAAAAACCTAAAAGACAGCTATCAGGAAAAGCGATTGCGTCCTAGAATATTAAATCATAGTATTCTGATAAATAACACACACAAGTAAAATTTATGATGGGGTCACTCACAATAAAAGGGATGAAAGCAATCCAGAAATATGTATGCCAACCTGCACAAGCGTAATGATTGGTCAGCCTTCAAATCATAAGCCACAATCCAATGACCAGAACTAAATATGCAATTGAAGAACCTTGGTAACATGAAATTAAAGTGGCATGAAAGTTATTCCATGCAAGCATTCAATTTTCAAAATATTACCGTGAAATTTCTCATCTTAGGAGTGATGAAAACTTCAAGTAAAACGATGCACAATAGCATTTTAGTAAGAGTCTTGATTTTATCACAACTCACAAGAAAGATGGAAGAATACTGTATAGATAAGCATAGAAACTACACCTCAGTTAATATTTGGCACATTTGCACATCAAATGCGTCATGGTTGGGTAATCAAGTGACTAACATTGTGTTTATAAATTGGGAAGTCCCATATCCTTATAAGAAACTATACGAAACATGGACTTCAATAGACCAAGAAGCTAAATGCAACCAAAGGCGGATCCAACATTTAAGCTTTTTCAGTTCAACCTTTAAGGTCATATCTACTATTTGTAACAATTTTAGTGGATTTTTATGCATAACTTTGTACTACGTGTCGAACGTACTGGGTTTAAATGAATCCGGTAACATAATGCTGCATCCGCCCCTAAATGCAGCTTCTTCCTCCAAACAGATATTCTAGTCTGTGATATAAAATCACTATAAGCAAATTATTACTACTAGTTTCCAAGAGAACAATAATCACTCCTCCCATGCCTTCTACATAAGAGTAAAAATCAAGTAGGCTATAGCACTTGAGGAGAAAAGAGTACAAATGAAATCGTAGCAGCCGCAAGGTAAACAGCTCTATTCCAAGTTTTAACTGGCATACCATTAATATTAAGCAACAAGAAGAGGATTACGAATATCCAGAGATACCAACTGCAAAAACAAAACCAAAGAACAAGTTAATTTGAAGAAACAGCGGTGAGAACTAATGTTTTCAAACTCTCTGTAAAGAGTTGTAGAGGAAAATGTCAATAGGTTTAGGCTTATAGCATCATCCTCTCTATCATGTACCTGATACCGACAACTGTCCTAAAATCGTCTTCCAGTGCACGTATCATGTACCTGTGAAAATTGAATCTTGGATTTCCCCTGCAGTGTGTCTACAAAAGGAATATGCTTTTACTATATCATAAGCCAAGTAAAAACACCCAATACATGGTAAAACATAAGCCAATATCTAACAACTGAATCGGGCGAAAAAACATACTTACCATAATGAATCCCAAACGAAGTGCTCTATAATCTGACTCGTTGACAGAAGAATAAAATTGCTTAAAGAAAGAGTGCTGCAAATTTTCACCAAAGCACAGTAAGTAGTAAACTTATGACTAGCATAAGTTTATGATACTTTTCTGTTCTATTTGCACCGATAAAAGACAGAAAGATACATTTATTTCAATCCAAAGTATAAAAGACAAACATATACTCTCCAAAACTAAAATCACATAAAGTCCTATCCGAATAAGTTTTTTGAACACTGAGAATTCTATGATTGCCTAACATATAATCATGTTATATTCTAAATTCAAATGCCGTGTTAACCAAAAGAAAAGAAGAAATGAGTATAGGCTGAGGTAACCTAAGATATGTGACTAACTATTAGACTTTTATACATGCTAAAAATTGAGAGGCTCTTTTGCATGTTGTTCCTGGAGAATGGCCAACATACTTAGTAGGGAGGGGAAGTGCTTACCACCCAACCCAAAATGGCTGACTGTTTACCGATACCCTGAAACCGGTTCCTGATAAAATCATGTTCATGGACATGGGTAACTGCTGGTCTCAAATGATCTGCAAAAAGGACCATCAATATTAGTTTCTGTATTTAAAAAAAATAAAAAAATAAAATATATATATATATATATATATATATATATATATATATATATATATATATATATGTGTGTGTGTGTGCGCGCGCGCGCGCCAAACAGTTGGACGTAACTTTTCACGGGTGACAATTCATACCATGTTCGGACTCAGGATTATCTTTCACTATTGCATCCTCCCAGGACTTCCATTGACGTATCTAGGCCATTATTAAAAAGATAACAAATTATCAATTAGCTCGAAAGACAAAAGTATAAGAAACTGAAGCAGAAAAGCTTGATACTGACCTTTGTTCCTCCAAATATAATAGTCAGAACAGTGAAAGTCACATGCACGATAGCTAAGACAAAGATAAAAATATGAAGGTGATGCAACGCCTCAAGAGATAGTAACGGGACCTTATGCTGAAAAAAATTAAGTAAAAAGGATTATACTTAGAATTCAATGATATAAAAGGAAAATTTATTTCGGAACCAGAATTTAAAATTACTCCCTTTAGCTTTAGCATCAAGAAATTAAGAACAGCTACACAATATTTTCACAGCTCGTCTTACTTGAAATCAGCAAGAATATGTTACCAACAATTGGTTTCTTTTGGCACAATAATGCAGTAAATGAAAAATTATAAAACCGAAAAAGTTCCAACACAATTTTTCTTTTTTTCTTTGTATAGAAGCATCGATCACATAAGTTCTCTTTAATCAAGACAGATACTCCCTCCATTCCAATTTATGTGTCTTAGTTTGACCGAACACGAAGTTTAAGAAAGTAAAAAGGACTTTTCAATCTTGTGTCTTAAACTAAAGATGTGTATACTGTACCAAACTGCCCTTTGAATCTTGTGGTCTTAAATATGCCCCACAGGATGTTGGATTCAAAGAGATACTAAATATAAAAGGTGGTATTCTTGTTGAAACAAATTAAAAAAGGAAGGTAAGACACATGAATTGAAATGGATGAAGTATCGTATAAAAAGAAACAAGGAGTCTCTTGGCATCACTCTAAATATTTTATTGTTATATCCCAGTTCATTTTAGATGATTTTTCAATGAACCAGCACAATCTCATGAATTGTTAACCACAGAAAGACTGCTACACATTTGTTAAAGTAATGACAACCTTACACCATAGAAAACTAATACTCCCTCCGCTACAATTTGAGTGTCTTAGTTTGACTTGGCATGGAATTTAAGAAAATGTTTTAAACTTTTGAATCTCGTGATCTTAAACTAAAGATGTATGTAATGTACCAAAACGCCCTTTGAATCTTGTGGTCCTAAACATGCCATGTAAAATTTTGATACGAAAGAGTTACAGAATATAGAAAAAGCGTTCTTTTTTTAACAGACTAAAAAGGAAAGTAAGACACTTAAATTGAAGCAGAGGGAGTATAATAAAAATTCACCAATGCAAAGTACTAGAAGTAGGAGGAAGATAAAGAGCAAGGACTTAAGTACTTTTTTATGGCAGTAACCCTCAGCAGTCATTTCTTCTGCAAGCAAATGCCGATGGTGAGGAGGACCAGCATGATAGTGAACCGACTGATTTCTAGCATGAGGCTCTTCATGAGATGAAGAACCCTCCAAAGATAACGCGCATGGAAGTAAGTGTGTTATGACACGATGAGGCACACAAAATTTGACTATACGACTTTGAAATACTGTTAATAGCAGGGATATGAACCCCAAGAGCATCAACTCTGCACATACACATTCAAAAACCAGTTCATAAATGAAGCCTCAATTGATCAATTTAAACTTTGAAGATCTAGATGGAGAAAAGTTTACAGATATATTAATTGATCGTTATTAAGAATGTTAAGTGCTAGTGATAGAATAATAGAGTTAGAATATCAGAAGATTTAAGTTACATCATCTCACACTAGTAACTATTCCATCAAATATCTTGTGTTTGAAACTAATAATAGATGTGTCTTGTATTATCTTTTTTTTTCTCTTGATTTCTCACAATTACTAGTACAAATCAAGACAGAATAAGAGTCCTAGCCAGAGGCGGAGCTAGGATTTTGAGTTCGTCGGTTCTGAATTCTAGAAAAGGCAGCTAATATGGGTTCTGGATAAATTAGTTGTACACGTTTAAGTAAATTTTTTAACACAAATACAGGGTCTAACCTAAATTTACGGTGTTTTGTCGAACCCGTTGACAAAACTATAGCTCCGCCCCTGGTCCTAGCCCACCAAGACTTGTACGTAAAATAAGAGTATCAACTTCTGCGTGACTGAGATAAAAGAGAGATTTTAGAACCTTCTTTAACTTTCTGTAAGGCTTCATAGAGATGCTTCTGTTTCTTCTTCTTCAGATGCTGCACATATTGTTAGCAAAATGAAGGAACATGAGCAACTATAGAAAAAGGCAAAGCAACAGCAAACAGTAACAGTGCTGATAACAATCGAGTTTCAAAGCCTAAACAAGTTTGAGTCCGCTATATGAATTCTCTGTATCATATTTCACTCTATTTAGTTTGGAACCGTTTCATAAAGAGGCGAAAAAAGATACTATTATGTAAAGATTCTTTTTTATTGTCATCTTCATAGTATTGGTTTCTTAACGTAAGACAAACTCAAATATGACAATCCTTTATATGCAACGTGACAACAAAATGGGATTGCAGACCCTGATCTTTAGAGATGCAACAAAAGATGTTATTACAGTTATCTAAAAAGTGACAGTCGGGTTTTCATGTGATCTTAAAAATTGTTGTGCTTTTTGGCTATGTTGCTCGGACTCTTCAAAAATGTTGGTGGGTGCGTATCCGATCTTCAAAAAGTTCTACATTTTTGGAGGATCCGACTCGGAGTGACAACATTTTTGAAAAGTCTGAGCAACATTGGTTCTTGCTGGATCTTAATCTCTCTCATTTTTTCAGAAAATTATTAATTAAAGGACATAATTTCAAAATGTTGAAAAGTTTTCAAGAACAGAGTTTTTTTGTTTTTGTTAATAACCATGCACTTTTTCATATAATTATATCCAACAAATTGTTGAAAAAGATGATAAAAAAAGATGCAAAATAAGACCTTTCCAGTATAGTGGAGGAGACGTTCAAGAGCAAGAGAAATGGAAACAATGACGGTGCATACAGCAGCAACCACCCATGTTGGTGTAAATTCCAATGACCCTTCTCCTTGATCTCCACCTCCACTCATTTTTTACAAATAATTATATATCTTTTTTCCTATCAAAATAACTGCTTTGATTTCTCGTGAGTTTTTTCATGCAAGGTATAATAGAAAAGGGAAGAATATTGGATCAATTAAATGAAATAGAGATATGTAATCTTGAGAAGGAAATTTAAAAAAACAAAAAAAAAAAAACAAACCCGCAATAACTAGCGGGAGTGATTATGAAATGTATAAATGATCAAGAAAAGAATAAACAATTTGGAAGAGAATTGGCAAAATGGCGAAAAAAGAAATTCGGCTATATTTTCCGACAACGATGGTCTGCATGAATGATATTTGATGTGTTTTAAATGAAATGATGTTTATATGTCGTCTCGTTTTGTTTGGTCTGTGTCACGTGTGGGAGGTTTATAAACGTAGGCATTAACTAATGTATAAGGAAAAAAATTGTTGCAATTTATTGAAGTAAAAATGGAACTTGCACTTCATTTTAAGATAATATATGGCACACTTTAATCACGTGACTACTTTGAAATACTAGTGTAATAAATCATTTAGACAACAGTACAGTGAGTTTTTGCTAGTGTTTTTTTTATAACCGATTAATTATATCCGCCAAGACTTAAACAAATAATAAGAAATCGCCCTAGTATTTTTGCATCCGATAAGATCTATTACATTGCCTAGGACGTCATTACAAAAAAATGGAGTAGACGCATTTGGGGCTTCGCTCGGTGCCATTTCTCGGACCAAGCAGTAGAAAAGGAACAAATCATCCAAAAATGAAATGAATTTGCAAATAATATCACAAGATCGTTAACTCTTGAAAGTTAATATTTGTTATATGTATTTAATTAAATTGAAGAATCTGTATTACGAGAATTCAACATATATTGAATAATTCTACCCCAACTTCCAAGCTACTACAACTCTACTACTTTACCCGAGTTTGAGAACGACAATATAAACAAGCTCACATGGGCAGAGTCATTGAGTTATCAAGTAGCTTGCCATCCCAATTTGCTCTTTTTCAACAACTTATCTTGTACACAGAGCAAAACAGCTCACCTGATTACTAAATGAAAAGGGCAGAAATGGAGCGGAATGGATATGGAACGTCCAACCAACCCCGATTAGTTTGGGATTTACTCGTAGTTTTTGTTGTTTTACCAAATGGTACATGTGCTTCTCAAACAAGTCAGGTCACATACTCTACAAACATAGTATTCTTCATGTAATAGGCAAACTGAATTGGCAGCAAGACATAACGAAAATGATGCTTGCTACATCTCTTCTTTCTTTATACACATCTGAAAATAAGAGGGAGAAAAGGTAGAAGAAACTAATAATTTTTCCTACTGGAAATGTATAGAGATACTATTACACTATAGGGAACCAATTCAATACATGCGTACAAGTACTAAAATACCAAACGCTTTCTTATGGATATCAAGTGTTTGTTGTTTTCTTTGTTTAGTTCGAGAACTAGACAAAGTGCGTGCGAGAAAGGAAATATGTGTGTTTAGCTGACTCATATTGATAGACTTCTAGGAGTATTATACTATATTAGAATTAGATGTTTGTCTTGATGAATCTCTTATGTTAATATTTACTTAATGTTGAACCGTTCATGTAAATGCTATTCAATCTACAATAGTCTTATTCCTTGTCCTGTTCCCAAAATTATTATTTCTTCATTTCATTCCAAATATGATAGTTGGACTACCCTGCCACCGAGCAGGAAAACACAAACAAATGTACGAATCAATAAACATTAGTATGCGAACAAAGGGAAAAGCAACCTTTGTTGTGAAAAGCTCCAAATAGAGACAGGGTAGTTTAGAGTGGAAGGAGCTCTAAGTTGGAACTCATCTACATTACAAGCCGACCCATAACCGTGAACATTTAAGCTATGGTTTCAGGGTCGGGCGTAAACTTCTTACTTCTCTCTCCCCCAAATTACATATGATAGCCAATAATGTCATATTATAAATTCAGCTTGTCAAACCTGGCTAAGCTCATAATTTAGACCAAAGACCTCTACATCAAAAGCCATTATCATTTTACACTGGCAGGTAACACCTCAATTTGGGAATCATATCAAGAGAACCCTTAATCATGAGATGAGAATTTTCTTCACTGTCACTTTTTAGACTTGGAGACTTTGAATATGTGCTCCTTGTAGTATTTGAGTTCAGCTATGCTCTCCTTAATGTCATCCATCGCTCTGTGCTTGTTTTGCTTTTTAGGAGCCTTTCTGTTGTCTAATAAAAAAGCAGCAAAACTCAACATGTAAAAATGGAGAAACAAAGATTTCAACCTCAAAATGCAGTATAGTTTTACCTCTTGGATACCAGCGAAGACACAACGCCTTTACGCTACTGACGTCAACAAGTACATGCGAAAACAAACTTGCCAAATTTGGCATATATTTCTGTAACAAATAAATGAGAAAAGTAAAATTACACGTGACCTTACATGCCTGAACATCGAAAGGCTATCAAGTTGACTAGAGTATAAACATAGAATAATCCTGAAGTTAAGTGGCACCACCAGAAAGATATAGTAACCACATCCATCTATTTCTGGATGAGATTCCTCAAAATGGTATCTATAGATTCAGACAAACATACACCATACCTTCAAAAAAAGAAGATCCTACACCATACCTTCAAAAAAAGAAGATCCGTATAGATTGAGTTTCCTGCGAGCACTGGTGTATACGTCCTTATGTTCCTCTTGACAAATTCAAGAACCTGCACGGTGCGAGGAAAAAAATAGGAATATTAGTCTGATGAACCAACATGTAGAACCCAGGACACATGAGGAATGTATGTGATTCATCTTAGCCAAATGGCCGAGAAAGGTGTAGATGTCTGTGGGTTCTTTCAGATCCAGAATTGTCATGCAGCTCAATCATGGCAACAATATCAAACGTATAGCAAAAAGTTGAAATGTGATTTACATTCTAAATCTAAATTCTTCTTTTGAATAAATCATACGATCCTCTGGTCTGTTAATCAAGGGTGTGGCGTAGTGGTCAATGAAGTGGGTTGAGAATCATGAAGTCTCAGGTTCAAATCCCAGCAGAGACAAGAAACACTAGGTGATTTCTTCCTATCTGTCCCAGCCTTGGTGGACACAGTTACCTGGTATGGTGGTACCTGTTGCGGGTGGAAGGTGCTTTCTGTACTCACGTCCCTTTTGCCGGGGGACACTTTGTTCATGTTGCAGGTCTAGGCATACAGGTTGGCAGAATTCCTTACTGGATAATGCGGACATTCAGCGGTAGTATTGTAAGCTCCACTTCTATCTGGAACCGAGTCAGGTCTAGCATCTTCATGTGTAGAGACTACGGGTAGATCGGGGCTTATCCCAACGCTTATATCAGTTGTTCAGTCATGGGTTTTCGTAGAGGCTTCGTAGACAGTATGGGTGTTTGTATTCAACTGTACGACAGGTGCATACCATAGGCCAGTGGCCACGTTTATGAACAAAAGTTACTTAAAGTTCTCATCTGTCTTTTAAGTTACGTAATACAGTTTGTCAAAGATTCATAGTAGTTGCATGTAGAACATGGTCCGTCTCAGTCAGGTTTGGGGCGTGACAAAGTGGTATCCCGTGGAATTAGACGAGGTGTGCGCAAGCTGGGGGCCCGGACACCACGGTTATAAAAAATAAAAAATAAAATTAAAAAAGAATAATGTCCATGACAAAAGCATATTAAAGACGCTTTGATGGTATTTGGATTGACTTTAAAGTTGGTCAAACCAGCTTAAAAGCACTTTTTGGCTTATAAAAGGAAATAGGATACCTGCTTCTCGGCTTCTTCTTCGGTGATGGTACTCTTGAGCACCTTCTGAGTCAAACCTAAATTACATCAAGTTTCATCTTTGCACTCACATTAGAATCAACAAAATGTACTCTATAGTGAAATGTTAGTCATATGCATACACATTAAGCCACTTACCACTTGCCGCGTGATGGCTCAGACACCATTCTCCCATATTGTCCATACACTCCTTGGTTTGATGTATAACTAAATGAGGACCCTATTTGTGAAAGCACAAAATGAATTCCTGTTGGTAGAAGAATGAGAATATGTTGAAGAGATGTATAGACGCACAAGTGATCATGCACAGCTAAATTCTAATGATAGAGAAGGTGGGCAAATTTCTGTAAATTCCAGAGGATATTACCACCCTAGAGCAAAGCAGAGACAGAAATTTCATCAGCCAATTGGCAGTATGGTGATAAGTACCATAACCATTACTTCAGATCTCTCCTCCTAACTCCAAACAATATCATACATAATTCAATCATTATCTCCCTTTACCTTAATAACCACGTGATCAGAGAAATAATCAACTTTAACAAAGGAATCTGTGAAATTGAATAGATGATGATGTTCACAGCGCGCAAAAATAGATTAGAAATATGGGATAAGTTAGAAAGGAGAGACAATTCTACCTCAATTGATTTGGTCAAATTTCCATCTGTAATTATACAAGCAATTTCCAATATCTGATCAACTTCGATATTCAAACCTACACAGGAAGGAAATTCAAAAGAAAAATTGGTTGAACTCATGTCTCTTAAGATAACAGTATTATCATCTTTCAGGATAATTTATAGTATTATCTTTATTTTGTGAAAATAGTAATTAAGGATGTGCAAAGTTGGTAATCATGTGCTTCAGTATGCCATCTTTAAGAACCAAACCAATTTCACCGGTCATGAACTAATAATTACCAGTCATCTCAAGGTCAATCCATACAAGTGGCAATTTGTACTCTTCTGAGTTGTCATCTTTTTCCTTGGCTTTACCTGCAGAGTTCACAAATTGTCATTTTCTTGCAAGGATTAGCTAAATGTTAGGGTTTCTGGTATTAAAATTATGCTGAGAACTAGGAATTAACTATTTCCCCTCCTTTTTCTAATGACTATTCAATTATTTAACTATTCTTTTTTAACACAGCTATTGATCTACAAATCTTAGCATGACGCAGGCACTTAGTTACAAATTCTGCTCCCAGCCTTACCTTTTCCATTTACTGTCTCAATATCCCCGAGAGTGTCTGTGTCATCCCGGCTATCGGCGACATCCAAATTCAGCGATAAGAAGCCATTAGAGAGTTGATTCATTTCTGTGAAAGCCTCTGATCATTAAACTCCTGAGGAATGAAAAATAAGTTAGTAACGGAGCATAAAATATATGCAACTCCTCCACGTCACCATACTCTCATGAGTTAATCATGGTTAGGTCTCTAGAATACTCAATGCTTCTCCTCGATTGCTCGAGAATATTCAGAGGGAGCGGAGAAGAATATTCACTCCCGCATTATAACCTCTCTACCCCACAAAGGTAGGGGTAAGGTCTGCGTACATCCGACCCTCCCCAGACGCCACTTATGCAACTACACTGGGTATGTTGTTGTTGTTGCACTAAGAGAATACGCTGGTAAATAAAACATGAAAGAATGGAACATCAGCAAGCCCTTGGCTTATACTCCCTGCTTCCCAATTTATGTGAAGGTGTTTGACTAGACACAAAGTTTAAGAAATAAGGAAGACTTCTGAAAATTGTGATCAAGATAAGCTATAGATATTTGTGTAGCCATAAATCACCTCATTAAGGGTAAATGAGTATTTTAAAGTTAAATTGTTACTAAATATATCATCACATACAAAGTCCTCGCATTACCAGGAGGATAAAGGTACTATAGCTCCATCAAAACAAATGCAGAGGGGCAGCGTTAAAAGCTGTTTTTTAGGGTTACAACAAGCTTTCCTCTAATAGACTAAGTAGAGAATAATGCTTCCTATCTTTCTAGCCATATGAATATCTGTTTACTCATCTAGGATCAATGTCACTTTACTAAAATCATATCATATGTGAAACTTCCTTGAAACCTGTACTCCCATCAGCCTTCAAGTAGATAAAGAATTTGAAGCTTAGTTACATCAGTTATTAACTACACACACAAACACAAATACAAAGTAACCGCAGGTGTAGTGGTACTCTTTATGTTTTCTTTTTTCCATTAACAGTACTCTGTATTTTCTACTACTAATTTAAAAACCTGAACCCCCTTGTAGTGCTAAGGCCCGAAAATGTTGAAACATGAAAAAGAAATGCAATACAAGAAGTAAAAAAACAGTTCTTGATTCCAAATGGCAGTTTGTCAAACACAGAAGAAACATGATGACATAGGTAAAGATAGTTGTATTTACATGTGTTTGTTTATAATATAACACATATAGGTGTAAGGAAGAACAAAACAGTTTACCGGCAGCAGGGTGGTATAGGGGTCGTTGGAGGTGACTCGAGTGCTTGAACACTGTTGTTGACTGTCAGAATGAGTAGACCCAACTGACCCACCAATTATTTCTCCTTTTATTTGAAAATCTGGCATATTGGGCCTAGGTATGGCTATTGGGTTTCTCCTTTGGGCATTTGGACAAAAAGTTCGCTTGTATCCCATTTGGATATTACTAAAAATCATTATTTATTTTTTAAATTTTAGCACGTTTATCCACTTCAAAATAATTTTAAATAGGCCAAACCCATCGACAAATATATGGTCGTCAAAACCTTTCATTTCAAGATTTAAAGTGACCCTTTGTTCCATTTAAACACTTCGGTGGGTCATTCACTTAGACACTTTTTGCAGATTATCGGAGCAAACCAACACAGGCGCGCACCCATTGCACATCCAACCGGCCCTAAAAGCCCCAATTTTTAATGGTCAAAACTCCACGAATTTACAAATTAGTGAATTTACAATTAAAATGAGTTGGCACAATTTAATTGAGTTGACACGGTTTAAATGAGGCACAATTTAATTGGCCACTTAATCCGCGTAGAGACGGCGGGTGTTGATTTTCCTCCGATAACGGTGCAAAAAGTATCTAAGTGGAATAGGAATGGCCCACCTAAAGTGTCTAAATGAAACAAGGGCCACTTTAGGTGCTCAAGTGAAAGAAGTGGAGACGACCACAGGTGTTTGTCGATGGGTTTGGCCTTTTAAATATGCAATGTCTAAAGTTTTTAAAATAATACAATGTCTAAAATTAGATATAATGGGTATGAGGAGAGGTAGACAACTTCAACTTACTGACCTTAAATGTCACGCCCCGAATTTGGGCCTGGACGTAACACGGCACGGTGCTCATTTGCGTGTGACCGAGCCGAACCAATGGGGGTCAATCAACATGTGATATCAAAACATAACTAAATGTGGAAACAACTAAACACATTTGATATACTAAAGGTCGGCCGAAATCATAACGCGGAAATACTTAGACAATCGAAATATCTAAACGTAGCCGATATGGCTAAACCAAAACAACTAAACAGCGCCAACAAGGCTAACATAATAAATATACGTATCGTCCGGACTATGTCTGGCGAAGCTCTAACGAATACGAAAGGTAATTGTCTAGAAAAAGGTAAGAATCGCATGACCGATATCGTCCCGAAGGAAATCGCTTCTACCAAAGTAGCCGATACGAACACTCCTAAGTAGCCGGATCGTCAATCAGTATGTTGTTGCTCGCATCGCGAGATGCGTGCCCCTGTTAATAAAGGACATCAAAGACATTTGAATTGTACTAGTATGTAAAGCAACTAAAGCATAAAATACTGAACCGAAACTAAAACTCGAAACCGATAAATGTAACCGTAATAAAGGAAGTAGAGATATGAATACTCCGATCCGTATCTCAATCATCCGTATTATCTGTGTTTGTATATGTGGGGCCTCGACCCAATAATAAATGCACGCTATGGCCTTGGCCTAGTAGTGCGTCGGTCAATGGCCTCAGCCATGTATACGAATACATAAGACTGTACTGTGCCCTTAGGCAAAATCACATATGTTTAATTATGGCAAATTAACAATAAGGACTGAGACCACAATAATAATGAACAAAGCTGAACCGAAATAGACATGTTGGACTGAATTGGAACCACTGGCTGTTTCTGAGCATACCGAATTTCTAGACTGAGACTCATGTGGTAACAATACATAAGTCTATAAAGATTACGTGCTGAGTTCATGATATTCAAATTGACAACCATGAACGAATTGCATGAATCGCAACCCTGTAAGATAACGCCTACAACATATCATGAAACTAGGGATAAACCGTATATTGAGTCAAATTACTCGACAAGTATGAAGAATGAGGCGTAGGGAGAATCATGAACATTCCTTAATGTAGATAGTTAGCCTCACATACCTGTATAAGCTCCAAGTCTTGCAACTATGGGTCTGAAATTGAGAAGAATCCCAAAAGCTTAAGTCTTGAATAATCCCAAAAGCTTAAGTCTTGAATCCTTTAAATGGGTTTTCGTGAAAACCCTAGGTTAAGAATGATGAATTCTTGCTTAATGCTCATTAACACATATGTTAGAATCTAGTTGAAATAGGTTGGGATTGCTTACCTTAGCGTATTCTTGAGTTTTGGAAAGGAAGATTTCGTCTTAGGGCTGGTGGGATTGAAAAGTGGGAAAAAAAAATACGACCATACCCATTTTAAACCAAATTTTCTACCAAAAACGGTGAAAGTACGGCGATAAAGTACGTCCCATACTTTGAAGTACGTCCCGTACTTTGGCTGTCAAAAACAGTGAGGAACGGAAGAAGGACGACCTAAAAGGATGTCCCGTACTTTAAAGGACGTCTCGTACTTTCTGGGCGTACATTGGGCAAAATTTTCAGCTTTTGTGCCCTTCAGTAAAACGGACATAACTTCTACCACAGAGATCCGTTGGCACTGGGCGACCTACCGTTAGAAAGGTATTTCAAAGATATACAATTTTGAAGAAGGAAGTTTTCTCAAATTCGTAACATATTTTCATGAAATCTGGCTGGAAGTCAGACTAGCCGATTCTATCGAATCTTGAGCACCTCTCTACTAGCGATTTTTCAACGATCATATCTCCGAACTCTGATTGGACTGATCCTTATATTCCTGGAAAGGAATTTCTACATACTACAACTTTCATGAAGAAACCTTTTCCAAAATTCTCAACGAATCAAGGGGTTATGGGTTCCCGAAATAGGCCCGTCGACCATTTGTTTTTGCAAAACGCACAAACTCTCAAAATTTTCCGCTAAACTCCAACGATACAAGTCTACCCTTTGTTGTAAGATACGGGATGTTACATTAAATATTTGGGTATAGAAGTATTGGGATAGAAGGTTAATAGGTAGTTGAGAATTGTCTTGCTTCTCTATCGGATTAGGCTTAGTGGCTCTGCCAGATTAGGCTTAGTGGTTTGTTTAGAGCATCATATCTGTCGTTGTATTAGCTTATTTACGTCGATTTCTTGCTTTTGATATTTGTTACCATATGTTGTTTATTGTGTTCCGGTTATTATACTATTTTGCTGTTGTTACGGGGCTTTTTTCTGAACGCTCTGAACTACTTTCCTTATTATTTGTTATGTTTTATGCACTGTTGTAGTTCCTTTTTCATAACTGCTTTAATTTGTTGCATTTGAGTCGAGGATCTATCGGAAACAGCCTCTCTAATTCCACAAGGTAGGGGTAAGGTCTGCGTACACTCTATCCTTCCCAGATCACACTTGTGAAATTACATTGGGTATATTGTTATTGTTATTGTTGCTGTAGATGTTTAAAGGTTTTTAGTTGAAATGTGTAAAATGACTAAATTTCAGCTATATATAGTTGAACTTCAAGCAAAATGGCTGAAAAGGATCGAAGTCGGGCCAAAAAAAAAACTCAAGCGGAAATGATTAAAGTTCAATTTTGTAAAAACATATTTAAATTAATGTATGTCCGAAGTTGTTTCGAGATGGCTAGCAGTACAAAAACCTTTATAATATCAGCACTAGTTAAACTTATGTTAATAACCTTCCTTTTTTAATATCATATTAATTCTATTTGAGAGGTTTTTTTACACACAAGTACCCTAATTAACGTATCTATTCAAATATTAAATATTTAAAAGTATATTGTTCGCTCGTAAAATTACAATGTACTGTTATATAAAATCAAAGCAGAACTCATGTTTTGTGTTTGCGTCGAAATAATAAATACAAGATATATATTTTGATAGTAATTATTTAACTATAATTAAGTGGTATAAATGTTTAATTCGATTTGTAGTTCTTAAAATTAAATTATTGATTTTACATAAACATTAATTGTGACTAAATAGTTCAATGTCAAATGGTTGAGTCGCCGCCAAGAAATTAAAACAACTAGCAATCACAACCTAAAACGGGTCGGGTTTTAAGGGGTTTTGTAAGGGTTTTAACTCCTCGTTCTCACTGAACTCTTCTCAGGCAAATAGAAGAAGAAGAAGAAGAAGGAGGAGGAGGCTATATACATTTTTGTTTCACATTTTCGTTATTTGAGTTCCAAATTTACAAAAATGGCCACTTTCGTCCCTCCGGCAACTACAGATTCTTCAAAGCCAACGGTGATTGAACCGGAAAAAGTGGATTACTTGAACTTGCCTTGTCCTATTCCTTATGAAGAAATTCACCGTGAAGCTCTCAGTTAGTGCTATCCCTTCATTACCGTGTTTGATTTTCATTCCATTCCATTATTTTGCTCCTGGAATGAAATGTGGCTGAATAGAGTGAAATGGAATTAAATGATTAATATGAGTGATCCTCTTCATTAGTTTTCGATTGAAACAAAGTGGTCTTTTGCTCCAACTTTCTTACTCTTTAGTTAGACTGAAATGTAATTGAAGCTTGCAGTTTTAGTTTCATTATTTTGTTAACCTAATTGATAATATCACATAACCAGGGTGTGTTTGATATCGGCGGTTGGAGAATAAGTGATTTTACTACTCATTTTCTTTCTTGTGTATGGTGCGCTAGTTGGAAAATGTCATTTTAAGGCCATTTGCAAATATACTCAAATCAAAACACGATGAGGTTTATGAATTCGAAGTGCAACTTCTGGTGGTGGGGGCTAGAAGGGGTGGGCGGGGTAGGCGCAGGGTAGTAGGTGGGGTGGGTGGTATAGTCCGCTGCAAGCTAGATTAGTAATGAACTGCTAGAAGAAGTTTTATTTGCATGTAAACTCTCAACTTGTATAAGTTTATTGTTAACATTGTTATTATTGTTGTTCATGTTAGTGTTATTGCCGTTATCAATATTATGTCTCCAAATCGTCGTCAAGTTAATCATATACAGTGGCTGGCCTGCTGTTAAGGCCGCTATTTATTGGTGTATTTCTGTATACATAAAGGGATGTATTAATTAATGCATGTCTTATCTTGGCAGTGTCTTTAAAGCCTGAACTTTTTGAAGGCGTGCGTTTTGACTTTACCAGAGGACTTAATCAGAGATTTTCACTCAGTCACAGGTAGATTTTGGCATTTCCAAAAACTTGTATCAGATTCATTACTATGCTTTCTCCTTTCTTGGAGGGAGACCGATGTTTTCTCAATGGTGAAAGAAATCTGCTTGCTACTTCTGTTAGTGTTTTAATGGGGCCCACGGAACTTCCTACTCAGTCTGCGGACATAGTCAAAATTCCGACTGCTCACTATGAGTTTGGTGCCAACTTTATAGATCCCAAGGTGCGTTGTTGATACTATCCCTATCTAGTGTCTGAAACTCATATGATTATCTAAGTGTTGGAGTAATGGCTGTTTTGTGACAGCTGATGCTTTTTGGGAGAGTAATGACAGACGGTAGAGTGAATGCAAGAGTGAGGTGTGATTTGTCTGAGAATCTTGCAATGAAGGCCAATGCGCAGGTATGCATATTCTTTGCTGAGCTTTGATAGTGTCAGCGAGCAATTAATATATATGAAGAATAAGTCATATAACTTGTGTTTTTCTACTTACCCAGCTAACAGGTGAGCCGCACATGTCGCATGGGATGGTTAATTTTGATTACAAGGTACTTTTCTTTAGTTATATGCACACAATTCATAGCATAGAATCCATTGGATTTAATTCATGATTTCAGTTGGAATGTTATGCGTCATTCTATTCTTGTTTCAGTCAATCCGTGCTATGCACAAACTATGGTAATAGCCTAGATGACTTGGGAAGACTAACAATTGTGTATTCTCATCTTTTATTGTTTACAAAGGGTAAAGACTACAGAACACAATTTCAACTTGGGAATGGTGCATTAGTTGGAGCCAGCTACATCCAGGTAAATGATCAAAACTTTTAACTCTGGAATTTAGCCAATGAAAGATATCATTAAAAGAACTAATATGTTTCAAAAGTAAATGGCCTTGTCTCTGGTAATTTACAGTAAGAACCGATTTAAAGGTCTCGCACATTTATGTCCACAAGTTACATGAAATATCTTGAAGTCTCAAACAGAGTCATTTTTTGGTTCAAGCTAGGGACCTCCACAATTTGACTAAGTTGAAATAAGGTGTTATAACCTACAGGGGTTGTGTATCAAGGCTAGAGTAACGGTAAGAAGAAATATCACAATGGCAACTGGGACTGAGAATAAGCAAGAGAGATAAGCAACGGGACATGTCTCCGCATGTCCTAAATGCTGATAGAGCAAGTTTCAAAAAAAAAAAAAACAGCACGGGAGTTTCTTCTAGTGTCAGCAAGAGATAAATATCCTGTAGTGTCCCTATTTCAAAGAAATAATATCACACCGCGTGTCAAAAGATCAGATCATTTGGGCAAAATGCAAAGAAGAGAAAAAACCAGTGACTGATGCCAGCTCAAACGCTACCTTCGACGGCCAGGTTAAATATAACTGAGATATCTTAGTTTGGATTTAGAATATAATACATGTTCCTCACCACCCTCATGATCCTATAACCCAAAGTGGTAAGAAGAATAATAAACTGATTGTGCCACCCTTTACTCCATATGATGTGCCACTTATGCATAAATCTAGGATTTTTTGTAAATGCAGTTTCTTGTTTGAGGAAAGGTCATCTCATGTGAATAATATTGCATACATTGTGATACTTTTAGCTTTGAATTGAAAAAGCCAGTATCTACTCAATGGTTTGGGATAACGACAATTTTGCTAACTCCCATGGGACTTAACTCGCCAACAGCTGGTAGCAATTTGATATTGCAGTCTTCATTACTAATATATAAGCAGGATTATTTTTTGCCTATGCTTCCGTTGATTGTGATTGGAGTTCGTTTTACTTAATTTTTGGGTGTATGTCACATATATTATATTTCTTTCAATCCTCTTGATGAAGCAATGTATTTCTGAATTAAATTTGCTAACGACATCTTTATATCTTTTGCAGAGTGTTACTCCGCATTTGTCTCTGGGCGGTGAAGTGTTCTGGGCTGGTCAGCATCGGAAATCTGGCATTGGCTATGCTGCTCGCTACAACACAGATAAGATGGTATGGTGCCTGTTATTAGATACTCCTATAACTCCCTATTAGAATAGCGTGCTCTTTGTTTATTCTTTTTTAAATAAAATTTGAAGGTATTATGATGACAACAGATATATAAATGTATGAAAGAACATTTAGAACATGAAGTTGTTAGTTGATGTTAGTAGAGGCGGACCGATGTGTTAGGGTGAGGGTGCACCGGCACCGGGAAATTTTAGATACATTTAATTACCTTCAAGAAGTAGAGATATATTAGTTGTGGCACCTACATGCACAAATTACCAGCTGGTTCATTGGTAGAAGGCTCCTTAAGTCCCTCCATATTGAGAGAGAAAAATCTTAATGAAGTGAACTAATTTTGTTTCACCCATCGTTTGTTTATAAATAAAAAATCTATTAAACTGAATTGATATTAATCATGGACCGACTGAATATGCCAGCTATTATCAGTTCTTATGACTGATGATGGATTTGCATTTAATGTAATAGTGCACCCGTGGCTCAAATCCTGGGTCTGCCTCTGGATATTTGTAATTCGATTTTCATCAGTATTAGACAGATTTTTCGCAATATTATAGCAGTGTTTTCATCTTTTTTTGGAGGCATTTGCCAGCAACTTAAATCGATTGACCTGCCCTATTCTGTTTCTTCTGTAATTTGTTTTCCGTAAATAAATGCATTTTTATCGTGTCAATTAGGCGTTTGGGATGATAATCATGGTGTGATGGTTGACATATGCTTGTCAGGAAAATATTTGATCTATTTAAAAGGTATGGAAAATACTTGATGTATTTTCCTTTCTAGCCCTGCTGTCCTTTTTACTTCCATTAATTAATTTCCGGCTTAATACCTAGATAGCCCCTTAAACTTGGCAGGTTTTATAAGATAAACACTCAAACTTAGCTAGTGACCAGATAGACACTTAAACTTGGCAAAGGTGTATCTTTTAAACATCTCATGTTGACATGGCAAGTTGATTGTTTTGCATGCACATAGTAGCGCTTGATAACCCAAATTGTGATTCTGTTTTCCCTCAAAACGTGTATGTAATTGATTTTTTACATTTCAAAATAAAAATATTATTCCGTGTGGGTCCCGTAGTTTCAACTTACTCCTTCTTTAACTGTTAGTATTATCAGATTCTTCTCCTTGGATAATTAGCGTGTGTTCTCCATTTTTACAAAGATCAACTACTTTTTCATAATTAGGTTATTACTATATCACCAAAAAAACATAAAATTCAATTAGGCTATCAAATTTTATGAAAGAAAACCCAATATACAAATAAATATCCCAATATTTTCAAGTTTCATACTGTAAAAACCAAACATTGTACCCAATTGATGAAGTCATAATGAAGTAAAAGGTCTGAGGACTGAGGTTGAGGTCCAATTTTAAGTAAAGCTTTTAACTCATCATAACCAAGTTGAGTTATTTCTGGAGTTCAAGTTGGTAGATGGAGCACGAGTTAATGAGAGGGCCGGAGTTTTCTTGAGAAAGAAGATGGAAAAAGGGGGTTGGGGGAGAGGGTGGTGGTGGCGAAAGGGAGGGGAAGGGGGAACTGCCTGGGTAGTGTATAGTGGGAGGAGGGTTTATTTCTTTTTTCCTTACATTTTTTCTATATATACTTTATTTTTTTGTAATACTTTTTAGTTATATTTGTCAATTTTTTTTCTTTGAAATTACACGTGTCATTTAATAATTGGTCCACATAACACATTAGAAGCAAGTGTATTTCACACACTTAGCCTTATGTACACGGGTGTCTGAAAGACACACTTCTACCAAGTTCAAGTGTCTATCGGTTACTAGCTAAGTTTGAGTGTCTATCTTACAAAACCTGCCAAGTTTAAGGGGCTATCTAGGTATTAAGCCTTAATTTCCTGTGTTTATTTACATAGTCGCCATGCTAAAAGTTGAGGGATTTAAATTTTTACCATTAGGTATTTTGTTTTCCTTTTAAAGAGTTCAAGTAGTAAGCTCCTTTGAAAGATATCTCTGGAAATGTTGAGGCCATTGTTGGGTCTCTATTCTCTGTAATATGAACTCCGTCACACTAAGTTTGAATGGTCTTCCAGAAAGCAAAATGCTTATATTTTTAGCTTTTTAATATTTTCGTGATGCAAAATCTCACGGAATTGAAGCTGTTTCTTCTCTTCTTTTCTAAACATATTTAAGGAGTTTACAGAAGAACCTTTATCCATTGTGTTTTTATATGCTGATTTCACCAGCATTTAATATCTATGGTTTTTGTTTAATGAGTATGTTACAACTTGCTTGGTTGATTCAATTTTTCTGTTAATTAGTGCATGTTTCGTTCTGCGTGCAGGTTGCTACAGGGCAAGTTGCTAGCACTGGAATGGTTGCACTGGGCTATGTTCAGAAAGTTTCTGAAAAGGTTTTAAAAAGGCACCCCTTTTTCTAGAGATAGAGTTAATGGTGACTCGGTTTGGTAACTTTTTTCTTAAATCCTTTCTTGCATGCAGGTGTCTCTAGCATCAGACTTTATGTACAACTATATGTCTAGGGACGTTACAGCAAGCTTTGGTTATGATTACATCCTTCGGCAGGTAACTTTCTGTGATAAACAAACAATTAGAAAATGTTGACTGGAAAGCTTTGCACTTACAAGTTGTAGTTTTTTCAGTATCTATCCTGTCATCTGGTTTTGATGAGTGTATTGCACTGTTGCAATCATGTCCGCTATTTAAACAGGCGTGCCAGTTTGATGCTGGGAAAATTGTTTTTTATTTACGAACTGATTGCATGCTGACTCCAAGAGATCGTTTGTTGGCATTAGATTTTGACACCTTGATGGCTGAACAACATCAATATCCACTTCTAGTAAAACTCTTTCTTCGTACCACCTCTTCCATATCTGTGTTATGGCATAGATGATCGGCGTGCATATTGTGTATGCAGCATGCGTTCTTGCTTGATTTCCATTTGCATCTCCTCTCGTTCATCAGTTGAAAACAAGTGTAAGGTGTCTCTTTTTTTTTTTTTTTTTTTTTTTTGGGCGGTAGACGGAGTGTGGAGGGTTGAAATTCCTCATTCCCGCACATAACCTAAAATCATCCCTTTTATAAAATATAACATATGGTATTTAGCATTTGCTTACTGATATTTCATACAAGACAAGGTAAAAAAGTACTTTCAGCAAGTGTTTAATGCTATACATTTCAATTTGTCTCTTGTCACTACATCGCAATTAGAGGTTGCTGCAAACTACAGAGGAATTACAAGTTTCCTGAATTTCGGTCGCTGTAATGCCAATTGACTCATGCATATCTCTAATTCTGCTCTAGTAGAACAACTTCTGGAAAGTGGCTTCTGATCCACAACATACATTGGGCTTTTTGCGATTGAACTATTTCTTTGATTAGTGGCGTGTCTTACCCATTAGCTGCAACTTAGGACATCTTTCCTGATAAATCTTACGCATAAGATTAGGCATTATTCTACTTATCAGAAAAAAAAAGAAATAGGCATTATTCTAGTTTCTACTCATATTATCATGATCGCGAAACAGTTAATACTATAAGTCTACTTTTTAACTTTCTCATGCTGTTTGGGTGCATACCTATAGTTGACTCATTTATTATGTCAAAGGTGGTCTGTATTGGGATGACTAATCAGCAGTATTTATGAAGACTTTACATTCTTCGAAAATCAGTAATATTTTGTGCATTACAGTGTCGTCTTAGAGGGAAGATTGATTCCAATGGCTGTGTTGCTGCTTTCCTGGAAGAGCGCTTGAACATGGGTCTTAATTTCATTCTTTCTGCCGAGGTGAGTGTCATATGTACTGCAGGTCTAATGCTATTTCTTTATATACTTGTTTCTTCCCCATCCCACTTCTCTTTTTCTCAGGTGCAGTTTTCTCTTTCTTAAGGATGACATACGATTCGATTATGATTTACTTTTTGAACTTTTACTTTCAAATAACAACTTTCGTTGTTTTTATAAGTCTCCAGTCTCATGCACTTTCACTGTTGTCCCTCCTGATTGCGCCTGCAGGTTGATCATAAAAAGAAAGATTACAAGTTTGGATTTGGGCTGACAGTGGGTGAGTAGAGGAGGCAGTTTAGACTAGGATTAATTTTTAATTGGTAACATCCGTGGAATTAAAAGCATCGGAGGTGATTCTTTTTCCTCACAATAAGAATCAAAGCATCAGTTTTGTATTTTTACTGAGCAACATGGTATGGAGCATAAGGTGCTGCAACTAGCCACCAGATGTTGATTTTGCAGTGTTGGGGTGTTATTGTTCAATATTCAATAATATGCCCATAGAATGTTGTAGAGTTGAATTCATTCCGAAAGAAAAAAATAGAATTCTGATTTTAGTGTTTATGAATAGTGGCATTTGCCCACTGGAGCACTTGAAGTTTGTTAACAAGTGGAAATTCATGTACTTAGTTTCCAGCCTCATCATTGTCACAAATTCAACACCTATCCCCACTTTTAGGTGGTTAAATAATTCATCTGCATACACTATATTAGCAAAATTATGAAAGACTGAGATGCTAGAGGTATCTGACTGAAAAATGTACACATTTAACTATTCTCCATCAATATCTTTATCAGTATCACAATCCGCTGCAATGCCAGAAGTTACTTCTGCACCAGGACTTACATTGTGTTAGTTGTTCGAAATGATTGAAAGGCTTAAAAAATTCAAACCACGACAAAGACCACATTAACTGGTTACCAAATTAGGGCAAAAATAAAGTACAATATTAGTAAACCTATCTTTTAAAGTTAATATAAGAAATGAAAATCTGTTCAAGATTTTTAAATTTCTAGCTCTCGTCTAAGATAATAGTAGTAATAAATTTGGGAACTATATTAATAAAAAAGCTTTCCCCTACACACCACACTAAAGTTTCTATAGTCCATCCAAGCATTCCTCAGACCTTGTCTAACTTCATCTTGAAGGCAAAATCAAGCTTGATACAAGCTCAAGTAAACAAGCAAAAGATTAAATCATAGGGAAACAGGGATGAGAAACAACTAGTCATGCAAAGGCAAAGAAAGCCGATACAGGAATCTCTCACAAGACTTGGCCAACTTAACCAACTCCTTTGCATTTTCAATCATAGAGTGCTCAACTAAGCCATCAACAACCCTCTGCATTATTTCTCTATAAACAAGTACTTGTGAATCAATAGCTTTCATGCACAAGTGCAGCCCCAAATCAAAATTTTTCGTGTCACAAGCCAAAGGAATAAGCATATGAAACGTTGCAACATCTGGTAGGCAATCATTTTGCACCATCTTTTCATACCACATTTTAGACTGGTCCAAATTCCCCTCATCAACATACATTTTTATCATAGTATTGTAAATGAATTTGTTTGGCTTCAAACCCTTGTTAATGATCTCCTCGAAGAACTGAAGCGCCTTTGAAACCCCATTGACTTTAATTGAACCTCTTAATCTAATATTATAGCTGCAAATATCAGGAACAATATTTTTCTTTTCCATCATAATCCACAAGTTTTCAGCTTCAGATAACCTTTCACTTTCATAAAGTGCGCTTAACAACGTATTACAAGTCACAATATCAGGCTTAATCCCATGCTTTTCAATCTCATCCATCAAAAGCACTGCAGAATCCAAAGAACCAACCTTGCACAACGCCTTCATCGCAAGGTTATACGACATTAAATTAGGCTCAATTGACAATTTCTCGGGCAATTCACGAAACAAACCGCCAATTTTATCATATCTCTCTGATGTAATGCATGATTTCAAAAGGGCATTGAAGGAATAGACACTCCGTGGCGGACAATCTAGTTGAGGCATTTCGTCGAACAGTTTACGTGCATGATCATACATCTTAGCTCTCCCGTAAAGACGAATAAGCCCAGCGACAAAGGACTCGTCGCGAATTTCTGGATAGTGTTTTAAATGCTCGATAACTTGTTCGATGCCTGAGAAGTGGTTGGATTTGGCAAGGCGGTGAATGGCAATTTCATAATTGGGACGCCAGCGTCGGAACTTAGGGCATTTTGATGATTTCTTAAAGAAATTTACAATTGCTTGGGGTGTGTGATTGGTGAGGTTTAAAGAGGTAAGGGTAGGTTTGGTGGTTTTGGTTGCTGATTTTTTGTTATTTCCGGCGAAGATACCTCGCATACGGCGGACAGTTGAAAGACTGGACATTTGAATGCTTGTTTTGGCGTTAATCAGCAATTTGCCAGTTGAACTTCAACTTGTTTTGCAGGGACGGATTTAGGATGCCTAGGGTGTTTACCCGTACAACCTCGACAAAAAATTATATTGTATATATATAAGGTATATTTTTTGTGTTTATGTACATATATTAACTTTTAAATATCCTAAATAAATGTAAAAGGTTAGCTCAAGTGGTCCAAGGCCTTCAAAATTGTCTTTAGTGTCCTAGGTTCGATTCCCAGTGACAATATAATTTTTTTATATTTAACTTTTGTTATTTTTCCGAACTCCCTGAGTAAAAATTCTGAATCCGCCACTGGGCGTTTGGCCACGTAAAATCAAATATTTTTCACTTTATTTGAAATTTTTGAAGATGGAGTTGTGTTTGGTTATACTTTTTGCAAAGAATAACCAACATTAGATGTATGGAAGCTCTAAGTGGCGAACTAATTCAAACTGAGGATGTCCTTGATCACGAAGAAATTACCAAGTTCTATAAATCCTTGCTGGTTCTGCAGCTGAACAACTACTAGCCTTACTTGAGCTTGTTTCAAGCTTATTTAGCCTTGAAGACGTAGTAATACTCGGTAGAATAGTTGAGGTGCGCATAAACTGGCCCGAACACCATCATTATTAGAAAAAAGAGAACTTATTGTACGGAATTGCTGATCTTTCATGAAGTGCTCCTTATTGTTAAATTTATTTTATTTATGTATTCATGTTTAGTAAATTAGATTAATCTAATTTTAAATTTGTAAAAAAAAAAAAAAAAAAAGGGTGAGAAATTTTGTAACACCTAGCAAAAAGTGTAGATGGGGCATTTGTACTAGATCTTGAACCTCTTTTGATTTCTACTTCACCTCCACATATCCAGCCTTAATACATGCAATCCAACTAACTAATTCCTGTCTTTTTTATTTTCCGCCCGTTGTCCAGTAACCATATTGAGACATGATTAAATCCGGATTTGCACTTCCTAATAGAGGCACTCCTTACCTAGGACTTGAACTCGAGATCTTTAGCTAAGAATGAAAGAGTACTTACTACTCCACTTGTGCACCGCAACCCTTATTGGTGAAAGTACAAAAGGGAAGACTAAATGATTCATATTAAGTACTAATTCTTATCAACAGAATACTAATTAACATTGTTCTTCCTTAATTGGGAGTTGCTCCTACCAAATTAGACAAATTGGCAAAGACATCCTCCATATGTGGGCGTTCATTTGGATCCTCACTCAGACATTTCACTGCTATTTCTGTGATGCCATTAGCAAGCTCATCATTATCTTGCAGAATTGATTTATCCACTATTGATGTTTTTCCTTCTTGGAGCTGCTTCAGAATCCAGGAGTGAGTGCCATTTTCCTCTCTATATCTCTGTAGTTATTGCCAAGCAATTCCACAAGTAGAACACCAAATATGGAAACATCAGCTTTTAAAGTCCGAACACCTGCGTGGATCACAAACCATACTAATGTTAATGTCAGTTGCTCAAATTCAGGATGTTCTGCTGCTCGAATTTCCTGAGAAACAAAGTCATATGCACGTAGCATCAGAGCTTAGCTGGTTCTAGTAATCAGTTAAGAAAATAGAGGTGCCACCGACCATCAATTCCTCACCATAAAGTTCACTAGCAGTAGTATAGATATTGAAGTAAATAGGACAATAAAATTAAAGGGACGCACCGTATCTAGCTCTAGCCTCGCGAGCATCTACAACGAGAATAATACACGGTAACTCCGTTATCCTCAACCCTGACAGGAGCAAGGAAACCAAAGTCGAATACTTTTATGTTGAAATTCTGCAAGCCGGTTTGAACAGTAACTTGTAAAACGTCAAGAAGTTAGGTAGTCCAAAATTAACTAAGGTTCAGCTGTTAAATACCTTGTCAATCATTATGCCAGAAGGCCTGACACTACCAAATGCAAATCGCCTCTCATGAAACCAGGCGAAGAGACTTGCAAGTTGAATCGCCACCTTCATTCGACCATCCCATAATTCCCATTCAAATTTTTCCGTGACAAAAGTTTAGTTGGTATTTCGTCATAAACCACTGCAAGTATGCACTGAAAACAGAACCCCTTTGTCTTCATCAAACATGGATGTTGGTTTTCAGCCGGCAGTATTTCAAGCTCGTTCTGCAAATTAAATTTTCCAGATATCTCAGCGAAAAAACGTTAACGGAGAAAGAGAGAAATGTGATCAAAGAAATTAAAACATACACAAAATCTAGACTGATGGTCAGGATAACAGCATTGCTGTGGAGCAAAGAAATCCTATGTTTTGATAGCAACATTGCATTCATCATGACCTACGAACATCCTCCCGTACATAGTCTTGTCGATTAAAAGTTGGCAATAGTCTTGTCGGTCAAATCTTTCAAATCCTGAAAGCTATAAGGCTCAGCATTTCTCACAGGTGTCAGTTTCATTACCCAAAGAGATCTGCAGACATTCAACAAGAAATAATCCTCAACGCGATTTGGAACTCATAAACAAATGATCAATAATCGTTAAGGTGATGTTCAGACAAGAGCAAATGATATTGCATTAGA
The DNA here is from genome assembly GCF_029784015.1 of Lycium ferocissimum. Taxonomy (NCBI): domain Eukaryota; kingdom Viridiplantae; phylum Streptophyta; class Magnoliopsida; order Solanales; family Solanaceae; genus Lycium; species Lycium ferocissimum. Next base: position 41,336,963 of record NC_081345.1, on the reverse strand, counting down.
CAAAATGGAAGAAAATGACCAGCATATATGCATTCAAAAGAAAAATATACGAATAATTAAACATAAAAAGGAAGAGTATTATACTTGTTCAAGGCCTCCTCCATTTTGGAACAGCTACTCATAAACGAGTCAAGCAACATATAACCGGCTTTCTTTTTCGACTCATAATAGTTGTGCTTTTGATAGTAATACGCCGAATAATCCCAACGCTCCAATTCCTTCCTCAATTTTCCAGGCTTTCCATTGATTAGGAGAAGAGAATGGATGTAACTTCCGTTCCGATTTGGAAAAAATGATCAAAATGGTCCTTGATGTATGGGGGTTGGACCATTTTGGTCCTTGATATTGTTGGGATATATACTATTAACCATGTGTTTGGATATAGTATTTATTATAGAACAATTATTTATTCATTGTTTAATAAAGAATTAAATAGATCATGTACCAGTATGTGTGTCCTTTACTTATATAGTAGATGATTTAGTGTATAGAGTTTAGCTTATATACGGAAGATTAAATTGTCGGTTCTTATAAGTATAAAATTTATGTTCACAATCTAAGATGGAAATTATACAAAGCCATCGGTATGATTGTAGCCCAAGATTAATATAATGTACCTTCATTATGGGTACGGTATAGTTTCGTCTTCTTGTGCTAGTATATTTTGTATGTATTGAACGGACCAAGTAGAGATAAGTGTTTTTGTACTGAATATATAAAACAAATTCTCAAGTTCATTAAATGTACTTATACTCTTAATCTTGATATAATTATTATGATCAATGTGATTTGTTCATTATTTTGATTTATTAAAAGGTACACTAATTTGTGTCCTGTATTCCCGGTGAATTGGATAATGGCAAATTACATTTGTGAAATAATAATTACTTGATAGAATCCATGTCTCGACTTTGAGATTGATGATACCCCTTTATGGATGCTTATAAGTCTCATGTGAAAACCCTGCAGGTGGATTTTATATCCGTCACATGATGTAAGTTAAGCAGAAATATAAAGGATTCAATTAGTCAATGAATTAAATTGTCAGTAATTTAATTTAATTGATTGGTACCTGTAATCTTAACATGGGAAGTTAAATAAGTTTTAATGTATGATTTCGAAATTGAACTGAGGAGTGCAGTTACGATTTTTTAGTGGAATAATTCGTAATTTATTATGGTAGGATTAATTGATTTCTTGAATTAATTCCATAAGAGGAAGCCTCGTTAATTAAATTCGTGGTCCCCTGCGTACGTGCCCGAATAATAAAGAATTAAATGGAATATTATTTCTTGGTGGAAAATAAAGACCCAATAGGTTTTGGAAAAGGGAAAAACCCTAAACCTGTAGTGATAAAATAGGGGTCTTATTCCATAAGGAGGCTAAGGGTTTTAGAAGTTTCTTCAACTTTTCCATAGAAATTCGCCCACACGAATTTCACAAATTCTAGTATTATTCGGGTTACACAACAGAAGACTGTGGAACTGAAGGATAACGATCTGGTGGATGGTGTGTGTTCGTGATTGAAGATTCGATTCTTGGTCGCGGTCACGCTTCAAGAGATAAGTATCAATTTTATGTTTGATTAATATCTTGATTATGTGTTGTCTATATTACATGCAAGTTCGATCTTGGATATTTGCTTTCGCTGCGTATGCCTGATTTCCATCAATTGGTATCGGAGCCTACTTGCATCTAAATAGATAACCTAAAATATATTTGTGTATATGTTGTTTGATACATACATGAATATGCAGTTTGTAACCTGCGTTTATTTTTATCCGAGATCAATTTTGTAAAAATATTGATTGTTGATAACAGTGATATAGAACTGCTACTGTGCATATGAATGGATTTTATTCGGCAGTGTTCCTTGCTGTTGCAACATGAATTCCTTGGTAAATTGCATTATGAAGCACTGAGAGGATTTGGGTGGCGGTGAATGGCAATTGTATTGCCGTATGGATACTATTAATTAAACCTTAATGTACAAGGTCTTTTTTTTGTTAATTTGATTAACTTTGGATAAAAAAAAAAGAAAAACACTACAAAGAATGTTGTTGCACTGGTATTTGGATAGCAGCAGTGAGTATATTTTCTTTAAAGTAGGTTAAAAGGGTTGCTTGGTTAAGTGAAACCTTATTGTCTCCCAATTGTACATTGTGGTAGAAAGTGCCCATGAATTATGTGGACATTATTTTATGCTTTCTTTTAATACACATATTAGTAACTTGGTGCAGTTCATTATTTAATGCTATCAGTTTATTACCTTTGCACCGGATAAGTTCGTTTTGAAATTCAAGTAATTCCTTCTCGGGTGAAAACTTTTCCGGAATATATTCATGTATTGATATTGTAATATTGCATATTTAAGAATTTTGTGATTAATAAATAGTTTTTATTAAAATGGTCTATTTATTTGAAATCATTGAAAATTCGCAATAGCTTTATACATGTGAAATTATATCAATACATGAATTGAGAGTTATGATTAATAAATAGGTTCCATTAATATGGTTTATTTATTTGAGTCATTGAAATGTTCTCAATGTATTGTGAAAATGATCCTTGCACAAGTGTATACTAGTGGTGGTATTTTATCTACTGATCGAAAATTTATCTCTAATTACTAGTAACACTTAATTAATTCATGAGAAGAGATATCGAGATTTTCATCCGAAAAGGAGAAGTATAATATCTTGAATTCTCAGGTGTATTAATCGAGAGGACAATTTGTTATAATTATGTGTTATGCGTCTTACCCAGAAGAAAGGACACAACGTATGACTTGAGTTCTTGGGATAATTATAAAAGGAGAATTAATGTATGGATTATATTTATCTAATTCTAAATATACCTAAAACGGCTATCTTCCGAATTTGGTCATAGTTTTGGAGATAAAGTATATGTTAATTTAGTTCTAGACTTACAGGTATCTGTTCTTGCTTGGTAAAAGATGCATTTGCAGTGATTGATGTCGTTTTTCGGCATTCTGAGATCGTCTAGATGAGTTTTAGGTGCTTTGTCGGATTAGGCATTATTCTACTTATCAGAAAAAAAACGAAAGAGGCATTATTCTAGTTGCTACTCATATTATCATGATCGCGAAACAGTTAATACTATAAGTCTACTTTTTAACTTTCTCATGCTGTTTGGGTGCATACCTATAGTTGACTCATTTATTATGTCAAAGGTGGTCTGTATTGGGATGACTAATCAGCAGTATTTATGAAGACTTTCGAAAACATTCTTCGAAAATCAGTAATATTTTGTGCATTACTATGTCGTCTTAGAGGGAAGATTGATTCCAATGGCTGTGTTGCTGCTTTCCTGGAAGAGCGCTTGAACATGGGTCTTAATTTCATTCTTTCTGCCGAGGTGAGTGTCATATGTACTGCAGGTCTAATGCTATTTCTTTATATACTTGTTTCTTCCCCATCCCACTCTCTTTTTCTCAGGTGCAGTTTTCTCTCTTTCTTAAGGATGACATACGATTCGATTATGATTTACTTTTTGAACTTTTACTTTCAAATAACAACTTTCGTTGTTTTTATAAGTCTCCAGTCTCATGCACTTTCACTGTTGTCCCTCCTGATTGCGCCTGCAGGTTGATCATAAAAAGAAAGATTACAAGTTTGGATTTGGGCTGACAGTGGGTGAGTAGAGAGGCAGTTTAGACTAGGATTAATTTTTAATTGGTAACATCCGTGGAATTAAAAGCATCGGAGGTGATTCTTTTCCTCACAATAAGAATCAAAGCATCAGTTTTGTATTTTTACTGAGCAACATGGTATGGAGCATAAGGTGCTGCAACTAGCCACCAGATGTTGATTTTGCAGTGTTGGGGTGTTATTGTTCAATATTCAATAATATGCCCATAGAATGTTGTAGAGTTGAATTCATTCCGAAAGAAAAAAATAGAATTCTGATTTTAGTGTTTATGAATAGTGGCATTTGCCCACTGGAGCACTTGAAGTTTGTTAACAAGTGGAAATTCATGTACTTAGTTTCCAGCCTCATCATTGTCACAAATTCAACACCTATCCCCACTTTTAGGTGGTTAAATAATTCATCTGCATACACTATATTAGCAAAATTATGAAAGACTGAGATGCTAGAGGTATCTGACTGAAAAATGTACACATTTAACTATTCTCCATCAATATCTTTATCAGTATCACAATCCGCTGCAATGCCAGAAGTTACTTCTGCACCAGGACTTACATTGTGTGTGTTGTTCGAAATGTATTGAAAGGCTTAAAAAATTCTAACCACGACAAAGACCACATTAACTGGTTACCAAATTAGGGCAAAAATAAAGTACAATATTAGTAAACCTATCTTTTAAAGTTAATATAAGAAATGAAAATCTGTTCAAGATTTTTAATTTCTAGCTCTAGTCTAAGATAATAGTAGTAATAAATTTGGGAACTATATTAATAAAAAAGCTTTCCCCTACACACCAAACTAAAGTTTCTATAGTCCATCCAAGCATTCCTCAGACCTTGTCTAACTTCATCTTGAAGGCAGTAAACAAGCAAAAGATTAAATCGTAGGGAAACAGGGATGAGAAACAACTAGTCATGCAAAGGCAAAGAAAGCCGATACAGGAATCTCTCACAAGACTTGGCCAACTTAACCAACTCCTTTGCATTTTCAATCATAGAGTGCTCAACTAAGCCATCAACAACCTCTGCATTATTTCTCTATAAACAAGTACTTGTGAATCAATAGCTTTCATGCACAAGCAGCCC